>NW_009649062.1:386796-458048 GCF_000708025.1 Charadrius vociferus
GCACATGAGGACAAGTGATAGACTGAAGTTACTGCTGGGCACTGCTTAACAGCTCTGTTTGGAGCCAAAAGAGCACAGTAATGGTTTACAAAGGAAGCAGAATATCTTAATGGCAAGTAAGTCTGATTTTACATTCCTTTTCACATCACCTCCATTATAAATAAGGAATAAATACAAAAAAATAGGTACGGAGTTGGGGTGTGTGCATAGCTTCATCCGCTGATCTGGGATGTTGATATTTTGATATCTTCACTCTAATTTAAAACCAGCTGAAAAGCAGGCATTATCATAAGCAACAGTTTTGAAGCCACAGTACTCTAGGGTGACTGGCCTCCAAAAAGAAGCAAGAGGCAAAAGCAACGTGTGAGTCCCAAAAACTGCACTGAGATATCTAAGCTTTAACATTACTTAGCTATTATGCTATTTCATAACACAGTGATACAAAGTATTGATACATAAAGGTGCAGTGTAATGAGACTTTTTATCACGGACCAATGGAGATCTAAGTCCTTATCAGTTTACATATTTCTTTTCAGGTTGAAATCAGCAAGACACAGGTGTCAACAAAAGGTAGAGGTCTAAATCTGAATACTGACATTCCAAGGAGCATCTATAAAGTCACACCTTCATTCAAGTTTCCTTAAAACTGTAAGTTGCATGGCAGTCTAAAACAGTATTTCATGCAGATTACAACATCTAGTGTATTTCGGAAGCTAAACTTTTTCTGATTGGTAAGGTATAAATACCAACTTTGAAGATAACACAATGTAGCTACAAAACCATATTACATCAATATTCCTTACTTGATAGGGTTGTGAAATAGTGTTTTGGAAACTAATTTGAAAGATGCTGTCATCGTTTTGTATATTTTACAGTCTCTAACTAAACGGTAAAAATAATTCAGCAATTGACTTTAATCTTATATTGCAAATGACATTGTGAATAAAGAATCAGTAGGCTAGTTACATGGAAGACAATAATATTCAACACAGAAGGCAAAATGTCTACAATTATAACGTTATCAGTCTGCTAAAGTGGTTCTTAAATGTTGCACTTGCAACGTAAGACACTTCAATAAATCCTTCACAAACCAGATTTCAATCTTTCCTCTTAAATGGAAAGGATTACCCTGACCTGCTTCTGCTTTTCATACGCGCCCTTTTTCTTCTGCCTCCATCAGAGAAATATTCAGTATTAGTGAAATAACTGTAGTATTACAATGTATAAAGATTATGCAGGTCTACACTCTGTGTGGGTCCATGCATGTGTGTAGAGAAAGGTATATTTAATACAGATACTAAGCAAGACAATATATTTTTTTTACTGTCTATAATTAATTTATTACAATTTATTACTGTCCTATTAAGTTTAAGTAGGTAACAATACGGCAAATGCTGGACTAGCAGCACTGTGAAACGCCTTTTGATTTTTAAAATTAAAAATACCACAGATAACAAATTCATTATCCTTACTGTGGTAATGCAAAACAGTATTGCAGAGTGTCAGTCAAGGGACATGGCACACTGTACTACCCACAGCACAGAAAAATACTGCATGCCTCAACAAGCTTACAATCTCTATTTGTCCATATTAGTTCACATATGGCATCTTTTTTAAAAAATGAAAAATGATGAAATTTTACATCTGCCTGCATATTTTCATCAACAGGAAACACGGAAACCATTGGGAAATCGAAATAGCACTACGTTACGTGCAAAAACTAATGTGATCTTTATGACCCCCCCAAAAAAGATGGGGTACTGCATCTAACCTAAAGGACAGCATCATCACTACTTCCAGCATCTCCCCACACTTCCTCCTAGATCTAGAACAAAGAACTGATCCAAAAACCAAACCCCAAGGCAACATAAAATGCCATATTTTTTTCTCAGCACAACTGCCTGTAGCTTCCAGGGATGGTGCCTTAGTTTCCTACCACGTCACTGACCTTGTGCAGTTGATAACAACTGACAGGGTCACAGGGCAGTGATTTGGCTGCAGGCAAAACCACCTTTACAAATGATACACATAAACACACATTTTACTCTTCATACAGCCTTGCCAGCAGAAAACTCACTTCATGGGCTTTGCAATCTTACTTCATGTTTTACTTTTTCACTGAAAAAAAAAAAAAAATTACAATTCTGTATTATCACCAAATATTATCCAAATCAGCTATCCAACCTACACAGCTACTGACACAAGAATATGGCTGAGGTTAACTGGAAATTATACATACAGGAACAGGGGAGAACTTGGAGAAGAGGTAACAAGCTTTCTAAAACACCAAAAAGCTTTTAAAATAGTAGTACCCCTTAAGAAGCAAGCCTCGAGAGGAATTATGAAAATTACTGTTGGAGGAAGAATAAAAAAAACTTTTAATGACTTGCAAAATTATTACTACCCTGCAAGAAGGCATTCATTGTTAACTGACTGACTCAACAAGTAAAACAACATGGCATTTCATGATTTCTACACTACAGTTTTTGAACTTGTTAACCACAACACTGCAGACCTAATTTCTTGACTCTGGATGCATTTTGCTCTTCTGTTGCCCTCCCCCCCGATCCCGCACTCTAAGACCAGGATTTGACTGCAAGAAAAGAGAGGATATTTTCTATCAGATTAAAGTATCAGGGGGGAAACATGACACAGGTGCTCCAATAGTTGTTGTGTAGGTGAGAAGTGTCAGTATAAAGTTCACTGAAAACATGGAGCTGCCATGGAGAAATCTGAGAGGGGGGGAAGAAATATGATGTGTCTTGCCTGAGAAAGCAATGACTTAACATAAGAGAACCTCTGCATTGCTGTGATAGTAACAACTGGTGTTTATTTAAGAAGGAATGGAAATATTTTATTTCCTCACTCTTGCATTTCTTTCTTTTCTTTGTTTAGCTCAAAGGTGATACTCAACTAACAGGCAAGGGCTCAATTTAACATGAAAATAGAATTTTGAAAGGTGCTACACTAATGTTCTCAGAAATGGTCCACACACCAGGTTTGGCGCCAGTACTGGTTAGTATAAAGTCCTCACAAAACATCTCAAATGCCACCTGGAGAATCCATCTCCTGGTATCTGTCCATCAGTAAGGCTAAACCATGCAATATATGTTTGTTTTAATTTTCTAGTATTAAGTCAAGTATTACTCTCCATCCTTATTAGAACTGAGAATATGGAAATACTTTGATGATATTTGTCCTATGATTTGAGAGCTTTCTGGTGTATTAAACAATCCCCAGTTTTCTACTATTACTTCATATTTCAAAGTCACAAAACAAATTAATTAGCAAGATCGTGCCACCTCGTCCTTAATCTCATTAGAAAAGACTAATGGATACAGAATCAATTATTTCATAGAGATTACTGCCTTAACACCATTAGCCTTTACATCACACAGGCTCACTTTGAATTTTCAATTCCATTGTAATTTCCTCCACTAGTTTAATTACAAGCCTTAATTAAGTCCCTTCTTTAATCAACTTTATAGCTATGTCCACTCATTTATGGCAGCATATAAAGTAAGAAACAAAGAGCAACCTGCAAAACTAGAAGGCCAGCATAAGGGCTTTCACAGTATTTGGCTGGCCTTAACCTCTGCGTTCCTGTATTTTAAAATAGCCATAATAAACTCACAACAAATACAAAGAAAACCAACATTTTAGCTAGGCGTTACAAAACTACAACTGATAAAATTTTGGTTTTGCAGCTCCTGAAAATCCAATGAATAAGGGATTATATTTACATACTTCATTGCCTAGTTTTCTGTCAACTTCAAGAATCTGTAGTTTGGTCGTAGTTTTCTAGTAACTCCAAAAGCCAAGTTTAGATGGCAGGTCTTTTATCTACATACTGTGAGCATAAACTGGAATTTTTACATCACACTTTATCACACACTTAGACATATTTTTCTGACATGGAAAACACGAATCAATATTGAGAAAAGGAGTGTCAATAGCAGAATAGATAATGTATTATAGGAAGCTTAGCTGCTTAAGGTAAACTGATCTGAGAGGTGTAGCTAGGTTGGCAAAACTATTTTCAGGATGTCTGCATGTTCAAATTCACTTCTACAAATTACTACATCTGAATTTGAAACAATCAGTAGGGGCTGTTTGGCAAAGAACACAGTTGTACAGTTGTAAACTGTTCAGATATATTAAGTCTCCCTATACTCCCATATAAAAAAAGATTTACATAAGCCTCTCTGTTTCTCACTGAAAGAGCTGTATCTATATACACATACACAAATACTTGTAAGAATTTTCACTGATTTGTTTCAACAGGTACAGAAAGTCCATCCTGTATTTCTCCACAATTTTTTTATTTTATAATTGAAACACTAACTTTTTAGGGTATGCAGCCGCTATGTTTTTCAGAATAGATTTATCTTCCAAAGCAATAATTGAGATTTTCCAACTTCATGCTTTACTATTATCATAGCTTGTGGTTCTTCCCAGAGCAAAGTGTTTCGCAATTTATGGCATGTTAGCCATGAAATTAATATACTGCTTTCTTTGAAAGCTGCCCTTTTTAACCATTCTGTACTGGGAAGATGTAGAAATTATTCAGATTCATTCACCCCACTTATTACTATATTCTGTACAGATACACATACATATTTGTATTAACAATTTAATAATACTAACAGGAAAAAAAATTGCAAAGTGCCAATATATATCTCTAAGTGCTTTTCACTAATGAATGAAAAGATGTACTTTCCCTTTATACACTCTTCAGTAAAATGCAATTCCAGTTTTTAGAAGGTGTTAATGCTTGAGCCACTGACTGATCCTGCTAGGCTGACAAGATCCCAATGTATATCCTACATGAAATTCTGTTCAATCGGATTCTGAATGGTCCTTGAAGTTCAGATTGATTTGGCTTTGTATATGCCTTTGTTTGCATCAGGTGTGAAGACCTAAACACTTAAAGTTTCCAAAACACATTGGCTTAAAGAGTATTTGCCATTCCTAATGTTTCTGGCATTTCAAACCTATTACAGACGCACTCTGAAAAATCATGCTGCTGTATATAAATCCTGACCTCAATCCTTTGACCAGGAAAGCCCAAATTTAATCTCATTTTTTGCAGACCCTCATATCTCTACAACACCTACACAAGGAGATGTATTCTTAACAAATTACTGTTTCAAATAAAAAGGACAGTATTCTGATTCAAACAATAACATTTCTCATACTTCTCAGATCATATATAATTTTTAAAAAACACTTCTCTGCTAATACTTGCAAACTCACTTCCCTTGGAGGCACATATGCAGCAAATATCAGCTCTCTTTGCAAGAAAAAGCATTATCCCTGAAAGAGTACCAGTGGAGTTGCTAGCTAAATGTTCACTTGTTAACACGTAAGCATTATGGTGAGAAATACTTACTGGATCTAGAGAAGCAAGTCAATACAGAATTGCTCAATATCAACATCTAATACCATAATTAACAATCACAGAATATAATTTTTACTGTTTGGTATTTTAAGAGAAAATATTAATAATCCTTTTGCAACAATGGTACTATTTCAAAGAAAATTAAAATATTCTCCATTAACCTGCAGAACCTTTCTTATTTGGTGGGCATGTGATCAGAAACATGAGAGGGTTTGTCTCCTAAGAAGTTTCTAAGAGGAACTTCTAAGTATTTGACGTTTTTTAACTGGGCATAAGGGAAAGGTGCTGGCCTTCAGTGACCTTTAGTGAAAGAGGAGATGGGAATGACTAGGAATAGCCTCTGCCCTTCCATTATTTTTAACTAGCTCTACCCAAATCTTTTTTATTTTTCTCTCTAAAAGAAGAGAGCTAAAAGCTAATTTATGTTCTTTCCTTATTGCAATATTGCAGATAGCACAGCCATATCCTCCCAATCATTAGATCCTACCACTTGCAAGCTATTTTTGCCATTTCCTTCTACTTCACATCACACACACTGTCATTTTTTTTAACGTGCCTCCTGTCCCTCCAAATCTCTGTGATTACCAAAATTTGTTGTCAGGGTCTCATCAGACTGTTTCTTGATTAGGGAAAAATCCTTGCCATCCCAAACACGTAATTTGCCCTTTTCCATCTGTGAAGTAAGCAGCTATTGTTACCGTACTCTTTGCTTGTAGATTACTTTGGAGTTTTCTGATGTGCTAAGCAGGAACTGATCTCTCAAAAAGGGCTATGAAACACCAAACAGCCCTATGCAAAGGGCTATGAAACACCAAATAAATTTGGCATAGCAAATTTTCATATTGATCTTGACACATTGCCACTTTTGCTTTGTTTACTGACTTTTTTTTTCCATCATGGTATAACAGAAATTTCTTGTCATTTCTTAATAAAGCGCCTAAATGTTATTTTACTTAAATTCTATCTTTCCTATTCTCACGCATAACTGATAAAACTTTCTAATGACTATTTTCCTTAAGATTTATTAGAGAAAGTGTACCAAAAGTAAATTAGCAACAAAAATGAGAAATGCCAAGCCCCTCTCTTGCAAATTTCTTCTCTTAAATACAAAAAATGAGACCAAGCGAATCCTATTTCACTGAGCAAATTAACAAAAGGTCAGAAAGCTTGATCTTTGTCACCGGTGTACGCTGTCTGAAAGCTGAACTGCCATTTAAATATTTATAAGGGAGAGCTGTAATTGCAGGTTGAGAGCTGTGAGACAGCTCTGCATGTACAATACAGGAAACTGAAAATATTCCTGACATGGGAGATATTCCACCAGAGGAATATTTGGGTGAAGGATAGGAGTACTATCGTGGCATTTTAATCATTTCTGAATCAGGATACATAAGAAGGTGATCTGAAACCTGTTAGTTTGGGAGTTTGTCACATGACACGGACAGAGAAGAGGAAGAGAAGAGGAAGAGAAGAGGAAGAGAAGAGGAAGAGAAGAGGAAGAGAAGAGGAAGAGAAGAGGAAGAGAAGAGGAAGAGAAGAGGAAGAGAAGAGGAATTCAGACTCTTAGTAGCCACTGAAAACTGGTGAAAAAATAGTTTCAAATGATGACAGCACAACCAGCAGTAGATGGAACCATGTTTCATTTTGTGAATATTTTTTAATTAAATAGAGAAAAAGAAAAAAAAATGGGAGGAGAAACAGCTCCATACATGACAAAGCTGAGAGAGCAAACAAAAACATTCCAGATCCTGCTGCATCTATTAATTGGACTTCCTACTAGCAACAGAGCTATCTCCCAGCAGATTAAGGGTTCTTGCTAGATAATCTCCTTTCCTGCCTGATTTTAGTCCCTTTAATTAAACTGAATTTATACTTGTACCTCTAGCTTGAAATCCAGTTTACTGAAAATTCTTTTCAAGCAATTTATTCTATTTGGCACTGTAAGAAAAACAAGAAAGCTGAGGGAATTCACAGTCCGTTCTTCCTACACAAAGCCCCAGATAATATGAATCAAGGTGACCAGCCTACAACATACCAGCAAGATGCACTATGCCTAAGGTCCGTTCTGCCATCTTTTATCTGTGCTCCTTTCTTCTTCGGAAGCCCAAATATGCTCTAAACACACAATGGAGAACACTTCCATTTTGGTCATTTAGCAAATTACTTTCCAGTCACATGAAGCTCCAGCCCCAGAGTTACTCCAAAAAGAGGCTCTGCAGACCACAGCAACCAAAAGACAGAACATCAACTGCTCATACAGGTGGGATCATACTTTGAGACAAAGATGCTTAAAGAAGTACCTTGCAATAAACTGTATGATGGAAATGGATGTAATCACAAGATAAATTTTATATATATATACACAGTGAGCTTGACAGGATTACTTCTTGAACACCTGAAGAGAATGAGGATTTATCTTAGGCTTAAGAAAGAAGGAGTCTCATAAGCACCAGGCTGAGATCAAACGTATTCTGTTGTTGGTCCTCTTCATTCCACCACTTTCTAAAAAGGATGACTACATGCATAGTCTCTAACTAATTATCTCTGTGATACTAGAAGTTCTGAAACCAAGTTGTCTTTGAAAATCATATAATGGATTTAAAAAAAAACCTTTTTCTTAAATAGCTTTTTTTGAGCATATAATAAAATATGTTCGTTGGTTAAAAAAGCCAACATCCCAAAATATTCCACTGATGACACCTGGTGGAGTTGCATAGTGATTTCTAGCAGCTTTCTAAATACATTTCAGACTACGGGCAACCAGGGTATCAATCTTTAAGACAGCAGGTCATGTGAGGATCCACATTACACATTGAATTCAGTATGAAATCTTTAACTCCATTTTGTATTTATGGCCTTTCAAAGGAAAATGTTTGTGTGCCATAGGATTCTGACATGCAAATGTCACTTCTTGGTATAGTGGCAAAAAGGAATAAATTAAAATGTAGAACATGGTTAGGCATCATTACCAAGCAAAGTCCTTGATCCAGTGTAAATAATCTTAAACACCTGATCCATGAGCAAGCTTATCAAAAAGTCTTAAGATCTCACACTTCACCGATACCTGGAGTGTCAGCCAGGACAAAAATTGAGGTAAATATTTATAGCAGCCCAATTAATGAGTTCACATGTTTTTATATAAGCAATTATTTCTTGTATGTGTGAAAAGACTGATTAAGAAAATGATTGCTGTGCAAAGTTACTTGGTATGTGCTATGCGAAATATCCACGAAGAGCTAGTATGGACACCACCTCTTCTTCAGAAAGTCTCCTCAGCAGCAAATTGTTGGAGACTGGAAGAATATGCACACAAAATATCACTATGCATCTGCCTTGCTCTTACTTTTGTCCAAGCAAACCGTTGATCACAGCTGAAGAAAGTATACTGAGCTAAGTGGACCTTTGCTCCGAAGCAATTTTATGTTCTTTGAATTATGTTATATCATGTTCCTTATATTCCTACACCCGTCATTAATACTCATACCAATTGTTAGTTTAAAACCCATGATTACTTGAACATTCATTATTCTATTCAGAGTTTCTATTTCAAGTTTGGGGTTTGTGAAGCACGAGAGTGTTTCAAGATTGCCATTTCAGCATTCCTAGCTGGAACATCCATTCAAAGCGTATTTATGTAAAGACATACAAACCCCTTCCTTTTATGCCAGCATTTCTTTCAATATAACATGACCTATGTCATTAGTCATTCAAAGCAAACAAAAAGGAGTTTGGAACATTACTGAAGTAAAGCGACTGATTATCAAAATTAATTTTTGTGACTAATATTTTTGCAGTGAGAATAGGGTAACATAAGATTGATGGAAAAAGGCAATATTTTACCTAGCTCTAATTAGACAGTGTCAACAGGGAACTCTCTTTCTACTTGGGCAGATGCTAGTGCCGGAGAAGTTTTAATGTTAGGTTCCATAGAGTAGGATCTGTATTTCATATAAATTACTGGGCTCCTGATAGGCTTAGTTTTTGGTGACAATGCACCTAACCCACCTCCTATCAATACACTTTAACTCAGTTATAAAATCCATATCAGTACCCATATTTTAAACAGGTCTTCCACAAAGTCTACCATCTTGAAGGAAACCCTCATGCATTTTTTGTGAGTAATATGAAAGGACTAGTGTATTGCCACTGCCCTCTTCTGGATGAGACAAGAACGGGACAGATATCTGTAGTCCCTGCTGTTCTGGGTTATCAGGAAACTGGCCACCACTCTACTGCTCTTGATTTTTATTTTCAAGGCAGTGTTCATGAATTTTATTTTTAAACTTGCCACGCAATAAAGATGGGAAAAACAGTAACAACCACAAAATGGCAGAGTGACAACAAACTGGTGGCGATAAGATAACCTGAATGTTTCAAGAAGTAGACAACGTGAAGACCCTGTTGATTTCAGCTAAAATACCCCACACTTCTTGCTTTTGAAAATATACGCAAATAATCTATCTTAAAAATGCGATCACAGACTCATTTTCTACACAGCCTAGCTGTGACAAGGTCATGGCCTTTAATAATATTGCTTCCTCCACTAGTTTGGGCTGCTAATGAAAAGCACTTTGGTGACTCTCTGTCACCTCTTTCATAGGACCAAGAATAAACAAGAAATGTTTGTCATCAAAGCACAAGAATGGGTTTCAGGGGACGCAGGTCTACTACCTGGCTTCAAAGACTCTGACCTTGGATAATTCATTCAGCCTCTTTGTAAACAGGAAAAAGATTGTTCAAGCCAAACAGTTTGGGAATAAACTATATTATTGACATAGAACCAGAGAAGTATCTTAGCAATGATGGATTATTCAAGTATCTCAGTAGGTAAAAGAACCCATGAGTGATACATGAGTTGGAAAAGTGGTTCCTAATTGTCCATATCAGTAAAACCACTCACTGATGGTGCTTGATTCCTTGTATCACTGTTAAAATATACTTCCAATCTTAGCCAGGTTGAACAATTGCAATTAGGACAGGAAATAGGAAACGCTACTGAAAATGCTAATTTTAGCTTGAGGGTAATTATACAGATCTAGCTTTGGATGAATGGTGATCTTGATTGTGAATGGGAAGATTGTTGTTTAGAGTTTTTAATAAATACATTTATAAATTAGAGCTCACTTGCCACTTGCAACTCAAAGCAAGAAAGAACAATAGGCTGTACTGGAGGCTATCCAGGCATGCAATCACAGCGCTGGAAACATCCCATAGTCCTCATCACCAAAATGACAAAATAAAAACAGACAGTTGACACAAGAAAAACACTTCATAAGCAATAGAATGCACATTCCAACGAATGGGAAAAATTGTAGAAAAAATTATTATTTATTTTGATTTGATAACTGAACTACCTGAGAAAGTGAACCATTTCCTTCCAAATGAACATTAAAAAAATAGCTAAAGCTTGGGCCTCTTTTTTTTTTTAAATAAGAATAATAAATAGTAAACAAATAAAACCCCACAGCTACCACACAACTTTAAAGGAGAGGTAGTATAGTTCAGGACACCAGACATGGGATTAAAGGAGCCCTAGGATCTATTCCTACCTTACTTACTTACCCTTCACAAGTAAGTGACTTCTCTTTCCTACTCAACTGTTTCAAAAAGTTGAATCCCAGCACCAAAACTGTATTTTAACAGTCAATAAACATGGGATCTATAACAACGGGGTTCCTCTTGTCGCATTTATCTGGTACATGGTGGTTAAGTAACAGTGATCTATGCAATCACAGGTTGGTGATGTTTGTGACAAACCCAGCTTGACCCTCCTCTACTGAATAGGACATTTAGCAGCTAAGACAGAATGTTTGCTTTTCAGCACATGCAGCTGTTATAAGGAAAGGTGTGTGGGAGATACAGTGATATAGAATTGGTCTGCATTTCCACCCAGTTAGTTCACCTCCCACTTAAAGCCCTGATGGTGCATTCAGTGTATAATATGACCCTCCCTGAAAGGTTCCGGATTGATATTACTCTGGGGAAAATGCTGGCATCTTACTGTCTCAGCCAATACACAGGGACTTGCATTTGACTGGGATGACTATATGTACTTGTAAGGGCTGAAATATTCCCCGTGTAATGTTCCCCTCCAGAGTGTAACTCCACAATTATTTGTAGCCTTATTTTCTGAAAGTCCAGTACACTGAAGTCGTGCTCAGTGCTTTTGAAAAAAATCTGGGTTTCATTTAGGTTCCTGAACAGGAAAGCAATGACAAACAGTAGATGCTTAGATAGTTGAAACACATGTCCTCGAAGACCTGTGAAGATCTGAGTTTGTGTGTTCCCTGAAAAACTCTTCCTAGAACATGGTACATCCCAGCTTTCAGAACAGGACCATTGGATACAAATAGTCTTTGTGCACTTCCACTTTTACTTTGGTACTATTTCCCGATCCACTGTGCATCTCAAGCCCAACAACTATGCAGGCTGCCTTTCCTGTAGTTTATATTGCAATGACCATTTTAAACAAGCCAACTGTTTCCCTAAGAAGTTGGCAAATTACATAAAGTCACTGCTCCATGAGCACTGAAGTCTTCAACAACTATATTCATGCCACTCTTCTACACTTTTTTCTATCAGTGATCACCATCACTTTGTGCTCCCTCTTCACCTTTTGAAGCAGATATCCTGTAACCTTCTTAGCACACAAACACTTCCTCCATCAAACTGAGAACTCTTCACAAAACCTAGCACTGCTGTGAGCTGCACTGAGCAAACTCATATTTACAAAAGCTTCTTATCCCTTCTCATATCCTTGCCTTAACTTTACTCTTCTTTACACATTCAGTATTATTGGTTTGCCCTTTCAGCTTAAAGCATTCCCAATCACTCTAATTTTCTTAATGGCTCTTGCTTTAGCTGACATCAGTTCTCCAAAGCACTGCACTCCTGAGGGTTCCCATATTTTTAGCTACTGTGCCAAATTGCTCCAAATTTAATTAGTTAAACACCTAGCTGCAGAAATCTATCCTAAATTCAATGTTGGGAGTCTGCTGTCAAAGTTTTTATGAGAAATTCAAAACCACTGTCCTTTGGTACATTCTGGACATGAGGTCCTGATGCAAAGTGATGATTCAAGTGTTAAGTGTCTTACATCTAAAAAGGCACTAACTATATGTCTCAAAAAACACAGTATCGCAGAATATGTCAGTAAATACTCTGGCAAGAGTAAGAAATGTGATTCTTGAGAAAAATACCAATCTGGTTATCTGGATGTGTCATTGCTTAGGCTTTTTGCTTTATTTTTTTAACACTCTGAGATAAAAATTACAAGGATAAACTAAGATAAAGACGCAAGTGACATCTCTATACTACCGAGTATTTCTTTAATGAAGTATGAATATCAAATAATGTACCTAATTTACAAATTAGAAAAAGCATAGGATTCCATGGTCCTCATGTCAAGAGATGAACAACAGATCAGAGCTGTCACAGTTATATTCCCATTCAGCAAAGCATTTAAACCTCAATTTTTAGCAACTTGCATGAATGAGCTACTGTATCATTCTGCAGAAAACACACACTGGCAAAAGTAATACTTACCTTTTCCATCGGGCTGTTGATTTTTATTTAAATGAGTTATGTATCATCCAGACCAATTTTTCTTTCATTTGCACACATGTAACTAGTATCTTTCTTACTGACATTACTCCTGAGTGATACTACCAGAAGTCTAAGGAAAATCAGGCCTTTAAGCCCTAAGTATTATCAAATAAAATGTAAATCCTTTACAAAGGATTTGAGGTGGCTTTTTACGAGAAAATGACAGTCAGGAAAACATCTAACTGCCTTTGACATAAACAACAGGACAAGAACTAAAGATTCATCTCTATAAAGAGTTCTGAAACCCAAACAAAAGCCAGAAGGCATCTGATAACAGCTGGTATCTTTCAATAGCCAAACCATCTGAGTTTGACATTCCTATTTTGGCAATAGCAAATGTATCGTTTTGGCAAAAACAGCATCTCCCACCACTAGAAAAACAGCGTCTTCAACCTGTATTGTAAAGTCCACGATTTTTCTATCCTCTCATATGTGTAGTACTTTCAACAACTCATGTGGTAAACAGCAGTACCACTGTTAATTCTCTGATCACCTGGCATCAGGGCTCTGTTGATAATTATAAAGGATTTCATGACCAAGTTTAAATGTATCTGCCAAAACAGAAATTGAACCTGCAGAGAGAAACCTTTTTTTTTTTTTTTTCCCCCAATGCAAGTTTTTGACATAAGCCTTGCTGGATCTGTGCCTACATATGCAGCCAAAAACATTAGCAAACAGGCTAGCCCTACAGCACAGCCACCTGAGCACTGCGGGCTTCCCTCTGCTTTCCAAAAACACTGCAGTCCACAGCTTTAGCTCTACAGGTGAATAATCTGTCATTCTGGCCATGCACTAATGGGCTAATCAAAGGAGATTTTCAGCCTGTGGAGTATAAAATAGGACTGCTTCACTCTAAAATGAGAGAGAGATGGGTCAACATCAGACTCAAGCCTTCAGGTCCTCGCCACTACTTAGTATAAGACACACAATTGTTTTTTCAGATAGTAAGAATTTTGGATCATCCACACAGAAATTATGAATCATGCATCAATGTTTATCAGAACGAAACTTTTTCAAAATTTATTCCATTTATAGAGATTAAAGGTGCTTAATATTGAAAATTAATCCCAATTTTAGACAAAATTGAATGTGTAAATTTTTGTGGGATTATGTTATTTCTCATTAGAGGTATATAAACACATACTAGTTGTCCAGCCCTCTTACAGTCAATGGGAAAATGAACACTACTAAGAAGCAATTTATCTCCACTCTAAGACAGGTACTAAGAATAGAAAGCTTTCTTTCTCCATCTAATTTTTATAACTAATTACTAAAGTACTGCCCCAGCACTAGTCATCTGTCATGGTCTCTCTGTGATGGTGCTATAACTGTTCCTTTCACTGCCTAGACTTACAGGAAATTTACCTTGACCTCCCACTTGCTTTTCTTATGAGTCATTTAACAGATCACCTGAACCCTCCATACATCTGTGCTTACACCTTCGTTTCACATGAAACTGTGCCGATAATAGCTGCTGACACTTGACCTTTTCCAGGGGAGCTCTTTAAATAAATGCAAGTTAAATAACTAAATTATCACAGGTCCAGAATTAAGGCCAGGAAGTGAGAATCAATTTACTTTGACTTTCCTATTAACTTATATGAAGATTAGTTGAAGGATTTTCTTTTTCTCCAGCCTTCATCTGCATCCTCTATAAGTGAAAGGATGGAACTGATGATATGCAGGTCACATCTATCTTCCTCTTTGATCCAGTTAATGAAATTGAGATTCATTGCAATTTTCTGCTTTCCATCGTTTAAGGAATGTGGTTACTTTGAAGATTCCTTGAAGCTTACAATATTTTTCCTCATAACCAGATTCTATTCATCCTGGATATCTTATTTCTTTACCACTGCCAGTATAAATTGTTAATACAAATCTTTCGTCTAAAGCAATCTAGACTGACTTAGCTCCACAAACTTAAACTCTGTCTTGAATTTCTGCAGAAAATTTTCTAGAAGAGGTTTTTGCTTTCTCTCTCTGTTATACAAGCATCATGTATTTCTAACTACTGGTGCAAGGACTGTGGTAGCATTTAAACTATGACCTCACACACGCTAGAATGTCTGAAAAGGATTCTTCATCAAGTCAATGGTTCAACTGGTAGGTCAGTACTGAAGCAGTTCAGGACACTACCCTTTCTCTACCAGAATATGGAATCCACAATCATGTCGTGACCGTACACATGTACATAAGGAGGAAGATGTTTCTTCTCTCAAGGGTTAGTGGCAAGAGCAAGATAACCAAGGCATGTAATAGGAAAGGCCAAAGTCGAAGGCAGCCGCTGGCTGATGCACAATATGTGCAATTCCTCTGAAAAAGGCCTTCCAACCTAGCACATTCCCAGCTTTTTGCCCGTGGAACCTTCTCTGCTCCATGGTCCCATTCATAAAACACTTATGACTGCAGGAATTAAGAAGCAGGACAGGCTGACAAGACGCACTTGGCATATGACATCAATGAAACACACCATGCCATGCTGTAAACGGCAGAGAAACTGCCATAGGTGAGAGAAAAGAATGAGGGTGAGTTAGCTTGTGAAAGCCTCGCTTCCATTGTGACAGATTTGAGAGGTCTGTAAATAGGCTGTGAAGCCCTTGTTTGGACAGAGTTCTGGTATGTTACAGGGAGCACCACACTATGTCTATGTGATTTGCTGCTGAGCCTTGTACTGCCATTTCCTTCCTGGAGTAAGAGAACAATAGAACCAGAGGAATCAGAGCACAATCTTTACACCGACCTTCCACCTCTTTGCCTTCCGCAGAGCAGATTAGTGCACATTCTATTTTAATTCTGCATGAAAGCTATTAGTGCAAAAATTGGAATACATGAATAAAAATAAACAAACAAAAAAACCACACCACATCTCCCTTCAAGTCTTTACCTTGCATGTTCCGCTGGCAAGCTTAGATAAGCACACTAGAGGGAAACTAAGAATGCTCCAGACGGTAAAGGTTAATATTGCTGTGGTATGGCTTGTTTTTGCACAGTGATTAGGCTCGCTGCCAGCCTGATTCCTTCAATGTTTTAACTATCTGCAGCTTGAGTGATTACATTAATAAACTTCCAGTGCAGACAGCATGCTAAACTCTAGCCACTGTTCATGTAGGAAGAGAATGAAAGTCTTTAAATACACTTTCTCTTCTAAATTCTAAATAAAAAGGCAAATCCTGGCCTGATTTTCTCAGGAAGAACCATTCCTTAGAAGCCTCCGGCAATCTCTTGGTTCTCAGCAGGATTTTTAGGATAAGGCGAATTCCCTATCAGCCAAACAAAGAATTTTTTTTCTGTATTTTTAAGGTTGTAGCAGCAGATCTAACATTTCTATCCACCACATATCACAGATCTGCATAATTCAGATCCCAGTCATGGTATCCCTACAAATTGCAGCTTGAAGACTTTAAGGCCAAAAGCATACACCAGTACTATTCATGCTAAGACAGCAGGTCATCAGCAATGATTTATAATCAGAGACAAATTTAACTCATCGTAGGTCAATCCAGAAATCTTCAGGTCAACTCCAAAATAAACAAACCCTTAAATGATCAGATTGAGTTGCACACAATCCCAAGTATATCTTACAAATTAGTACATTATCAAATGAGGATGGGAAGCGACTGAATCCTGTTACGTAACTAACACATAAGAATATCTTCACATTTGGATAGCAGGCAAAATTGTTTGCTAGGAACACAAAGGGAGAATTCTAAACAACGTATTACAAGACACGTTGCTTCACCAATCTCCCTGAACCAACAACAATGAATACCTCTTTCAGCAACTGTAATAATTGCAGGTTACTTTTCTGCAACAGGAACAATGGCCTACTAGCCCTAAATCTTGAATTCTGCCTCCACTGTATCCAGAAAGGAGATAAAAGGAGTAGTTGCAAAGTGAGTCAGACATCGTTACCTTCCTGTTGGGAACCACAAGCACCTGTTAAGAAGTTGATAAAAGTATCTGTGTCTTTTTCACAAAACGTTTCATCACTTCACCCTCCATGACTGCTAGTTGTATACAGCAGTTTACATCTGCTGTATGTTTTTGCTTATTTGTTTTAATTTCTACACCAGGAAATGACTGAAAACTGAAAAAGTTTCATATATATTTTTCAGAAATCTACACATTTACCAGGAATTTTACTCAGTGGAGCAGGGCTATGGTGTGGGCGGAACATCCAGGCTTCATTCTCAGCTCTGTCACTGACTCATTGCAGAAACTTGGGGAAATCATGTGCCTTTTTTAAAAAAAAAAAAGGGGGATAATAATCATTCTTACCAAACAGATGTGTAGTAAGACTTTGTTAATTAACGTCTGTAAGTACTTCAAAATCCCAAGAAGAAAGACAAGGTGCTTCATATAAATCCATAAAACATACAATAATGTATCTATGGAATAATGCATTTAACACTTCTTAACCATTAATCCTGTGCTTGTAAAAGGAAAATTACTGCCATCCCTTTCTAAACAGACTTGCACGCACAGAGCCAGAAGCCAATAAAAGCTAGGGATTCTCTGCCTTCAAACCTTCTTTCACCTCACTGAGGTGGAATCATTTAAACGCTACCAGTATCAAACAAAATTGCCTGGAGACAAACTTGTAGGTCATGTACAAAACCAACCCTACAACTAAGAAAACAAATAAGCCTGTTCTCTGTACGCTTAATCATTTGCAACCTGGCCTTCAGGTTGGGCTCCAGCAGAAGTGCTCTGCAATCCTTCTAAAGACTGAAAAGATGGAAAGGGCAGCAATAATCCACGATGACCAGTCCAGGTAACAAACATAAATCTAAAAAAATACAAAGTAATGGCAAAAAGTAGACTATCTTTAACAGGGAAAGCTTACCATAAGTATAGCCATTTACTAGCATGACCTTCTCTTCTATCTTTATGGAGAAAAATTGAGTATCTATTAATAACTCATTCTACTTGAAGCAGGTGCATGAAAGGCTGTCACTCTAAATTGTCTTCCATTTTTTGCCTGATCTCCCTCCTCCCTTCATGTGACTATGGCATGCATGTTTGAGACACACGTTATTTGTTCATTATTTTAACTTAAATGAAGTTTTGCTGCTAAGTTTAAAGATGTAACTTCAATTTTCTCTTCATAGTTGAATCAAAGAAAGTTGGCATTATATGCTACTGAGTTTAAAGAGCATTTTGTGGTGGAGGTTTCTTCAATCTCTTTGTACCAGAATCACACCTAGATCCCTTCTAAAAAGGAGAATTCACATGTATCAACTGACTGAAAGAAGTCCCTTAACTCTTGCTTACTTGAATCAAAGGATCAAGACCACTACAGCCATTAACATCCACCTAACCACCTCTCCAGCTGATGACTTTCCTGAAAGTGTCCTTGGAATATCCTGAAGTTTTTTCAAGGAAGTAGAAATCAAGCTACATGTTATGAGAAGCTGCCAAGTATGTAAGCATGCAGGAGTTTTTTCTCTTTTTGGAAAGTGTGCACTGGGTGCCTGTGCCTGCGCCCAGGGGCTGGCAGGAGGGCTGCAGGGGCACTGTGAGGAGGGATGGGGGCTGGCCCATGCTGGACACAACCCACCACAATGATGAAAAAGCAGAGGCAAAAAAACTTCACGCATCAACTCATCACGAGTTCTGCTTATGTGAGCCTCCAAGAACTGGCCTGAATTTAAGATACAGCCTATGGGTAAACCATGCAGGTTAGAGCACAACCTCTACTACCCTTAGAATCACAGAATCATAGAATTCTCTAGGTTGGAAGGGACCTTTAAGATGTTGCTGTTAGCCTTCCAGAAAAAGGAATTGTGTGAGCTTAAGGCATGTGGAGAGATGTTGGCATGAAGACATATCACGTTTTAAACTACCCTTACATGGCTATTATTTCCTCTGGGTTTGCTACTAGGGTGTTAAACTTCCCTGGATATTTCCCCTAATCCCCCACCATCACCCCTTACCCCCTCCCCCCCCATCTTCATGATTGGCTTTCATTTGCCATAAACCCTGAGCAGGTATTCTTGAGACAGTATAAATAGTAATCCAATATATTTGATCCCACAGAAATAACAATTTGAAATAAGAATCTGCTTTTCCGACAAACACCTTAGGGAAAAGCCTAAAAATGAACAGCAGAACTATTCACAATACAGCAAATATTATGGCAGTGAGAGATTAGGGGAAACCAAGGGCTTCCAGAACAGACATACCTTTTAGTTAAGAACTTTGCATTTTAAAATATTCAGTCACCTACACTGAGAAAAATAATACAGGCACCATGTAAAGATTGCAAAAGTAAACCGTTTTTTCTTACAGAAATAGCATTCATGTAACATTTCGAAGGGTTCATTAGAATTACTGAATTCAGACTGCAAACAAGTCCATGAAGCACTTAGATAAGGTAAAAACAGAAGCTAGGTTAAACCTTAGATAGACAGATGCTACTGACAAATGACACTACAAATGAACACTTTTATAACATTTTTGAACCCTTCTATCATCTTGACAATCTTTTGGTGTTTGAATTGGAGCACTAAGATCTAAGTATATGCTTAACTTTAAAAATTGTAAGGAGCAGAAGTAGTGATGAAATCAGACTATTACCTAGTTGTTTTGTCACTAGTAGACTACAAAGAATAAGCTCTTTTAGTGTTCTTTCACAACACAAGCTGTCCAAATTCCTGGTTTATTCATGTAACCCTTTCTTTTTGTTTGTTCCACTTCATCTTTCTTGAATGCATACCCTGCACTGACACAAAAAGATAGAGCTTTAAAATGTACTTTAAGTATTTCACAGTATACATAAATTGTTTCAGTTATTCACAATGGAAATAGTGTGGCTCTTTTCTTACATTTCTGTCCTTCGCTTTTGAACATGTATGGTAATTTTAAGAGACATGCAACACAGAGTAGGATGTTGTGATAATTCCCCTGAAGTATTTACTTGATGTTTGTGTTATTTATGTAATAGTAGTCTATTACCAATCCAGTAATGATGGATAGTAATAGTTAAGTGTTCCTGTGGGACTTCACAGGCCTTCTTCCATAAAGTAGGTTTGATAGGACTATAAAAATCCAAATGTATTTCTTCCCATGCACACTTGTACTGGATTACAACAGTGGGATTCATACACATGAGAAAAGATTTACCACTTATCTAAAAAAGATATACTGCACCAACCCATTATGAAAGAAAACCTTTTCAGCCATGAAGTTATTCCAACAAATTAAGAAATTCTGTTAATACCAACAACCTGGACCTTTAAAAGCACTGCAGCTCACGGGCATGCATTATTCTTCCTACTTAATGCCAGCAATTATACTTTTAATGAACATTGCAGATACTATGTAATTCGTTTTTATTGCTACATGCCTCAAATCTATATTTTTCTAAGAGTTATGATTGCTCTGAAAATTCTGTCCTCTTGGCAATTATTAAACACCACAAAGAAAACACCCTCAATGCAGATTTGATGTCAAGGACAGTCCCATTTTGTTTACTTGTGAATTTTAGTTTTGAAGGGGCAATAGTCCACAAATGATAAGCTTACAAAAAACTAAACTAGTATATTGCTGAGGACAAAGACAGGACCAACGACAAGGAATTAAGGAGGACACCATCATTCATCAGCTTTTACTAAAGCGCATTTCTGAACTCAGTATTTAATTAACCAAAGTATCACATATAGAAAACGATTAAATTATGCAAGTCTGGGCAAACACCAGGAGAACCTCTTCATAAATGGATGTTACCTTTTAATTCTGTAGGTTTATCATCAAGATTTCTTATTTACCTCGCTCCCTTCATTTTCCACTCTGCCTTCTGTGGTTTTTTTAAGCCTCTCTACTTCCTTCCTCTTTCAATTGCCCAGGAAATCCTACAGCATCTGATCTAACTTCGACAAAGACCTAATACACAGACCTATAAAGCAGGCAAACAAAGCTGGTTCAAATCCAAAAAGAATACCAGTGCAAATGAATGCTTTGCTCCAGACACCTTTCCTTGTGTACAAAAGACCTCTCTCCTTTGCAGAATAAAATGCATATATTATTAATAATTTCTCCTAAGGGGTTGCATGACATTTCATCTTTCAAACAATAATTTCTTGTAGGTGAGAAGACTAAAAACTAACCATGGCATTATAAACTCTCCAGAACCACAAATCCACTACCTCTAGCTCCTGAAAGTAAATTGAAAAATTAATATCTCATTTTGGTTTTCCCTTATTTTGGCTAAATAATTTCTCCCATAAAAAAAAATAAAATCCACAAACCCTCTTCAAACAGCAACGTACATCAATATTATTTTCTAACAGTCATTGCTTGGGATTGTAAGGAAAAGGGACAGAAATGGCTATACTAGATTATACTAGATTAGAATCCAGACCCATGCAGTCCAGGCAAAACTGGCTATCAGATGCTTAAGAATAAGGCACAAGAAAACAACAGTAAATTCCTATTGTATAATCTCTAGTCTCCTACAAGGCCTAGAATAAGATATGATAAATACTAACAAAACACCAAAGCACACATGGCTTAACATCTCCTCCAATTCAACTACAGTCGAGTTCCATCCACGCATTACAGTATAGAACTCACACGTATTTGGGAAAAATTCCTGTTACTTAGTTACAGGAAATCAGAGCTGAGAAAATATCCTTTTCAATAGCAGCCCAGTCTCTTAAAGGCTATTAAATAAAATATTAAAAATCTACAACATTGTCTAAACGCGCTGGTAACTTTTCACCTAACAAACTAAATTTTAGTTACACAAACCAGAATATGGGGAGAGAGGGGAAAGAAGACACATCAGAAAGTGGCTAAAAAGTGGGGTAAGGGGGAAGGAGAAAGAGGCTTCTCCTTTGTGCTCCCTCAAATGCTGCATCACATTGCTGCGTTCAACTGTGCATTTGGACTGACAGCTCTCTGAGAAGTGTTCAGTGCCTTGTTCAATGTGGCTGATACTCAGGACCTGGCCAGCAGCTGGACAACTAGAAATGCTCCAGTTGTTCAGTGTCACTTTTAGTGTCACACACTTATTGCATCAACATTGATAGTTATGTTTAATGCAATGTATTTATTTATTTACAGTACAAAAATATTATCTTTACAGCAATGGTTACTGCTCTCTGCTCAGAACACTTTTTCACAAGGAATCAATAAAACCACCTGAGCCCTGTAGACACAAGTGTGTTACACCACTGGTGCCAGCAGTACAATAACCTCATTCACTATTTCTTTTAGCTCTTGCCATCATAGACAGCTTTTCTTCCTGTCTTGGTCTATTTTCTAAATTGTTCTGCCTTATTTTAAGACAATTCCCGTAATCCATATATCAAGAAAAAATTATGTATTTACAAAACTTCTATCATTAGATCATAGAAATATCAGCAGCTTGGAGCCCTTTATACTCTATTTCCTTTTAACAGTATTTACTGAAATTAAATAGAAACTTTTCAAAAGGAAAACTACAAAGGTTGCAAGCTAAGCATAAGGTTTACAGTTTATGATGATTAGTACCTATCAATATCAAAGCTGGCAAAACTTTCATTTGCATCTAACAGCTGGGATCAATATCTACAAAGAAGTCACTGAGCAGGGTTGCTTTACTCTGGCTGCATGAGATACTTCACCTTTTGGAACTATGAAAAAAAGGCCTGACAGCACCATTGTAGGAAATAAGCTTAACTCCATTTTTGCCATCAGAGCTATGACAGTTGGTAAGACATGAAGGATCTAACCTTCCTTCCAAATGCCCCCTCCCTTATCAACAGTGTTTACACAGGATATTACTCTAGAGTTCAGAAAAATCCATGCTTGTACTTCTTCCCTGGTAAGAATCCTTAAGAAAGGACCATCATAGCTGCTGCTCCCTAACACTTATCACTGGCAAGGTACCACAGAGCACAGGCAGTTCAAATAAGACAGACAGTGGATTATTCCTGATTGTGCAAGGAAAGATCTTCTTTCACCGTAAGTCTTCATGTTTCATACCTTCATTTGTTCAAGTCAGCCACTTGTTGCATCCTGAAACAATTCAGGACAGAGCTTGCCAGGGTAACAGCTCTTTTCTCGCTCTGTGATTGTAAAGCACATTAACTAGAAGAGGTCCAGATCCTGAAGAGCTCATCTATGCGCATTACTAACAAAAACAACTGCCGTAATGACAAGTTTCCTTTAAAATACAAAAGCATTAGCTGTACCCATCTGCCCTACCACGCAAACACAAAACTGCTTTACAGTTGCTTCTTTGTTCTCATCCTAATTCATCCAGCAGCCAACAACCATAACAACACAGCAGTGTTAACTGTACCCACTTAATCTTCAAATAAGCCAAAGATACCGAATCACAGGGAATGTATGGTACATACATTTGTATAGATGATTTAAGACTGTTGAGCAACAGAGACCCCTTCCAGCAATGAAACATTTGTAGTTTCAGTATACCCAGTAGGTAAGCAGGCAGCCATTAGAACAGACAAACTGACTAGAGCCACCATGATTTATGATAGTTGTAATTTTAAAGAAAATTAATACACTCACAAACTCTTTACTATGAGTAGCACATAGGCAAACAGTCAGTTAATTTAAAGTGAAACAAAAGAAAGACCATTTTTAGAAGATCAATATTTCCCCCTCCTCCCTTCTTAGACAACATTTAATTAGGAGAAGCAGTACAAGGGATAACATGTTGGACAGGACTCTGCAAACAATATCCATAGGTTTGCATTGACCCTGCAGAATGATCTGGGGCAAATAAACCTGAAGCACAGTGAAAATTTCACATCTGCAAAATGGACAGAATGATATCAACGATCATTCTGAAGCATTTTGTAAAGAGATTTTACTGAAAATTGCTATTACAAACTAAAGGCTACTGTAAAACAAAATGTGGGTTCACACAATCACAGATTTCAATAAAAAATTATAAACTTGAAAATCTGACTTCATTAAAAAAACCCCAAGCAACAAACACCCAAAATTTCACCTAGTTGTTCCTAGTTTCTAACTGCAGCTTCTGTTGCAAGGCTACAGCAACTCATTGCTACTAAGCCTCCTCAGCAGATAAAGAAAGTGAGGCAGAAAAAACTCCTGTGATTTACTTGAGAACACACAGCATGTCAAACGTCAGAGCCACAAACAAGACCCAGCCTCCAAGGCCCATATCCCGGCCAGGAAACCAAAATAAGACTCACTTTCTTCAGGGCACAGAGCTGGTCGACCAACAATGGAGTGCTTAAGCTGCATTGGATAGTGTATAAATATGTTTTAGGCAACAAAAAATGTGAAGCAGGGCCAAAACTTGGTGCTGGTTCAGAAAAAGTGAGAGGAGCTATTATTCTGTGAGTGGATACATTGTTGTCATTTATAAAAGTGCTCCTTTTGCAAACCAGCAACCTAATGAATTACCATGCATTAAAAATTGATCGTCCCTACATAGCATTTTTTTTAAACTTCTGTATTGATTTATGTTTTAATTTTGCATAATGCACCAGAGCCCAATTAAGATCGGGGCGGGGGGGGAGGGAGGGAGGGACAGACTGAGAGGTTTTCTATGTTAGTTCTCTACTCTGGTCACTTCAAAACTAAAATGAACAAACCTATCAGGAAAACAGAAGGGATCCTAGCATACTGCATTTAATATTTATTTGATCATTACCTGGCATGTCAGAGTGTTTAAATCTAACCCCTCCCCTCTTCTACCCTGCAGGAAAGGCAGACGTTGCAGACTGCAAAGCATTTCAGGGAAATAAGACAATTGGCCTGACAACTGAGGGCACAAATCTTGTGCCAGAACAAACCATCCACAAGATTTCTACAGTCATTGTACATAAAAAACCCGATCAGACTGTTGGCTTCAGACAGAGCCTTATGTTAGGCCCAGTATGACACAAGCACATTTTCCCAAACGACTTAAAGGTTATGTAATAGAGATCTGCAGAGCATTAGCAGTCATGTGACACGTCCCACTAAGATTTCAAACTGCCACCTACAAAATTTAATTAGCATGCAGTAAACAACAGAGAAAGGAAGACACATGCTCCTGGAATTGACAGAGAATATTCTTAATGTTCTAAACCATAAGCAGAATTGGGGGCAGGGAAGTGGGGAGAACAGTAAGGAGGGTTTAACAAATAGGTAAAACTGTAACTGTCACAGAAGAGGGAAAGTGCAGTAAACGGGGGACAGATTCAACCACGTATTGCTTGTTATGGTGACAACTGTCAGCTTCATCCAGCTGAATTCTAAGCACCATCAACTCTATCCGTCTTCAGTAAGAGTTTAGCCCATTAGCACACTCTCAGAGACACTGTGCTGAGCTATCCCTCCTGGTGGAACTGGCACAGAGCTATAAAAGTCCCTGCTGAATAACATCAGAGAGTATTTTTAAGCAAGTTGGACAATGTACTTAGTAAAGATGCACTTTCCATGTCAGTGAAAAGGCACCATAATATTCCATACAGGAGTAACAAATAATATTTTTCAACTGTGTAAAAATGAGTTGCAGAAATATTCACAGCAGGAGCTGAAATGGTGAAACCCCTCCTGATTCTGCAGGCATTTAGTGTCAGTTTAGGATTTTTCTGAGCCAAGCATAAACAATGAACCTGGGGAAAAAGGGCTTATTTTCCTTCCAAAGTTGGCAATAGGGGGTATTATTGTCATTTTTTCCCCACACATCCAGTGTAAAAACTTAACTGAAGCTGTCTATAAAAATTATTTATGCTCCTCAGGAAAAAAAAAAAAAAAAAACCACACCCCAAAAAACCCCCATCTAGTCCTAGTGGAGGTGGAGCATGGAAGGAAAGGGTTGCATATGCTGACTGCCCATCAGCCCTCTGTGCTCAAATCAGGCCTTAAGGAAGGTATCACACTGAAGAGCTTGCTACAGGATGATATATAAAGAAAAAATGGAAGACAGTTTCTAATTGTCATTAGATGAGAACAGAGAAGAGAGACTGTGCCACACTATTATATTTGCAATGCCTTCCCCTTGATTCTTCACTGTAATATTGTATGCCACTGCTGCTTGCTAATCAACATCAAACATTTGGCATAGTAATATTTATTGCCTTAGAAACCAAGTGTTATACTGTTTTTATCAAAGAAAATATAAAACTTTATGACAATTAAAAAAATTAAAAATCAGACCTACAGTCCCACTTCCTCTGTCCTGACTTTTACACTCTAAATGTTTCTACCAAACAATTGCCACCATCAGGGAAACTAGGCTCTTCACTCCAAACTGAACGTACCCATGAGCAAAATAGAAAGTTTAGCAAATCAAATGTTATTCCAAAAACCTCAGAATCAATTCAGATTCTTCTGACACTTGGAAATATTTTTTCTATAGATCTACAACATACAATGCACTGTCAAGTGATTTATAAGTAGCATCTAGAAGCCTCCATTGGGATTTAGCATCCGGATGGAGAAAAGAGTCTGGTCTGAAGATGTAATTTTCTAATCAGATAAAGTAAGTAGAATGTAATGGAAAGGGTCCATCATTATTCCCACTTACAGAAAGAGAACAGAACCCATGAGATACCAAGTGCTTTGTCCAGGGCCATTCACAGAATCTGTGGCAGAGCTGATAAGGAAATCAGAGCGTGACTTCCAAGTGCCACATCACAAGCACAATCCAAAGTGTTGAGCCACAAACCATTCTAATTTCCTCACCAAAATAGGTGGCTTTACAATCATACTTTACAGAATGGATGTGACTCCAACATGTTATTTAACAGGATGGTTACAGTTAGCAAAGAAACCCTCAATGACCAGATTCAAACTTCAGGGTCAACCAGTTGCTCCAGAAGACCATTACCTGTTCTCCCAGACTAATATTATCACTGCCAAGAGCACACTCTGTGCAAATAAGCCTGACAAAAGCCCCTTTTCACTGGTGAACAGAAACTGATTTAATGACACACTGCTCTGAAGAAGCTGCATTTTTCCAGCACTGTGGCTACATTCCAATTCCATTTTTAATCTCGAATTTGTTATATATTTTCCAATTCTAACGGCAAAGAGCAAATGCTACTGTCAGCGATCCTTTATGACAATTCTCATCTGCGGTGGACAGACAGCTTAGAACATCTACAGTCAGAAGACAGCTAATCATCAGTGGCACCAGATGTTTTCCAGAAAATCTTAAATAGATTTGAGTTACTTAGTACTATGCATGGGAAGATTTTCAAAATTATAGAGAGGAAATGTTATCTATATAGCTTGCCATTCTATCAAAGAGCTCACTGGACATGATAAGCTCATGCTATGGAAGGGGGAAACAAAGCATTTACACAAAATTTCTCTTTAGTCAGAAGCTTTTGCTGAATACTAAAACAAAAATAAGTCCCAGGAAAAAAGTCCTAACTAACAGATATTTCAGCTACTCTGACATATTTTGTAATAGTGATGAGGGTCTATAACAATTTCAATTAAATTAAAAACAGCCTTGACACTTCATTCAACATAAATATTGCATGGACAGGACAATGACACATGACCAACTAATTTCTTATTTCAGAATTAAGTCAGTGTGATTTTTGATATTTAATTTTGATACATGGTGGGGCATTTGACACATTATCCAGTGGATCGCAGGCATCTTATTTCTACTCCTGGCAATCCAGAAAGGCTCGGAGTTCTGTAATAAGCTATTACCAGAATGAACACTGTTGTGCTTATACATTCATTTCAAACGCAGTATCACACACCTATCTAAACTACAATGAGAATGTACATCTAGCACATATCTAAAATAGAATGAGTTGACATTCAGAGATACCTATTTTGTATATATGCAAAAGTACATCCCTAGATTGTGTGAGTATAAGACTGGCCACATATAGAGATGCTTAAAAATTCTGAGCTTGTAATTGTCAGTTAACCAAAGTAGCATGTATCAGCAATTCAGATCGTTTTCATGCAGAAATTTGTGGCACTGCACTGTCCTGTATTTTTTCCTACCCCAAAAACCATGTGACATTTGAAAGCTGTAATTTGGTTATCATTCTAGAAAATTCACCACATTATGTATTTGGATGTCCCTGGAGCACCTTTTTGAGAAATTTAAAGTTGTATGTAATAACGCTGCACCTCTGTTGACTGCCTCTAGTATACAGTCATGCTGTACGTTAGCAGGCTGGAACCCATTCAGACACATAGCTACAAAAAATCAGTGTTGCTCTCTAGTCTGCAGACAGCAGAAACCACTTCACTCGTTTCATTTAGAGTAGGTCTTTTTCCTATCAAAAAGAAAGTAGTATGCACAAAGCTACTGTTCAGGACCACCACGTTTTTTAATAAAAATAACAGAGTCACCTAAAAAAGACCCAACACCCTTCTTTAAGGTACTACAAGTAATGCATGTGTATTTCAAAGGATGTCTACAGTGGTGGATCCTGGCTGACATCTGTAAGATTTGATCCGAATTGCCTTCCTCATTTGTCAGCTGGGTAGACTTGAAAGGCCTCCTCTAATAAAAATGTAACACCTTCTGATCAAAAAAGCTGAAATATAAAGTGACTATAGTAACTTTCGTATCAGTTCATGTATACTGCTATTTTTTATTGTATTGAATTTATAGAGATGCTTTAATTTTCAGCCTACCACTTGGTCTGTGTTTTAATATTTCATGCTGTTTTCTTAAGGCAGCTCTTCTATCTTGCTAAGTAATTGTCCTTATTTGTATTTCCATGATGGCAATCATAGTATTCTTTCCTGGTCTCAGCATACTTGGTGCAATTCTTGATGTTAAGATCAATAGCTTTGACTTAGGTATTTCTTCAAAATATATCCAATCACTTAAGAAGCAGACACTGTATTTACTAGTTGCAGTGACAAGACTCATTAATAAGTTATTCTACTGAGTTATTGTATATATAAACTCTGCATCACTGCCTGCATCGGACAAAAATGCCCAGTCAGTTTTTTTACCACTAAAATAACAGACAGCAATAGCTTAAAAAGAAAAAAACAAAGCCTTCGTAGGCACTTATATTTTCGTCAGTTAAAATTGTACTAAGACCATGTCCAACTGTAATGTCAACCATCACATCACTCTTGGAAATGCATACCCTCTCTGCCCAATTCTATAGGCAATAGCCAATTCTGAAAAGAGGTTAATAAAAAACCCTGCAGTAACCCCTGTAACACTGAGCACAGCATACTGGTACGTACTAACTAATTAACTGGTATTTAAATGCATATACTATAATAAAATGTTATTATTCTGTTCTACATACTCACATACATAACACACTTCCCACAAATACTGCTATGTATAGTTTGTCCATATATACATATCTACATAGCTGCAGAAGATCTCTCTCTTCTACCAAAAAAGGATGAGATATTTACTTGCAATTGGCCTAATTCAGCATGAGACGCCAGACAAATACCACATATAATTTCATTAACAACATCTCTATGGAAGAGTAGTCACATTGATGACTTTGCCATGACATGACAATATACATCTGCAAAGCAAACAGATACTGTGAATATGTACCGTGCTTGGGGGCTTGAGGGGGGATGAGGAAGGAGAGAGCTGCTAGACAGTATGATTACGAACTTTGCCCACAGACACTAATACAGAAAAGAAACATGGCATCATCTAACCTGTCAATATAGTATTTATTTTATTGGAAACCTTAAAAGTGACTAGAAAATGACATCAGGTTAAACATCAATAGGAGGGAGGATGGAATAATCTAGCAAGAGTTTAATCCCTTTACCTAGTGCTCATGCATGATACTAACACATTTTATTATTCTAAGCAGCACCTAGAAGAAAAGATCCAGTGAAGGGCATCATCAAATTGCAGCAGAATAATAAAGTTTGTCTGCCTCTGATAGGAGTTACTGCTGCATTACTGCTAACTAAAAAGAGGATTCTGCCCCCACACACACCTACAAATCTTCAGCCCTCCCACCCTCATTTTGCCCGAAAAGCATTTAACAGAAATAGCTATTTTTAGAAATGGTGAAATCTCAGCATACCTTCAAATCAAGTGCTTCCGATGTTCAGCAAGATCATTGCCGAGAGAGAGCTGCAGTCTACTGTGTCAAATTACAACCTTGTAGAGAAAGGCAGCAGCGTCGGCAGCAGCAGCATTGGTGTGTTTGCACGGCTAGTATTCAGGCTAGAAATGATTCATTAGTTGTCTGCAGGGAGGCAGGGTGAAAAAGAGAGAGCAAGCATCATCGACCATGCAGCAGCTGCCAGAGCCTATGAAACAGCAGTGCTCGCACACACATACGCACACAAAGATGGCTTTCCCTATTTGCCAGTTTCTCTTTCACATAGTATTAACCCGACACAGCAGCGGGGAGCACGGACAGGAGCTGACAAGCAGCAAGTGGGATCGCAGCAAGGATGTGTTTCAGTGAGGGGAGGGGGGAAGGGGGGAGGCGGGTGTTGGGAGATTTTATTTTACCTCCAAGTAATGCTATCACAGGATCTTCTCAGTAGGTCATCTGTGGCCTACTGGCACGAACCAATGAACTGTAAATGTGAGCTGCAATTTTTTTTTCCCTCCCAAGCCTGCCCAATGGAAGGCTTAGAAACTCAAATGCAGAAGGGTATTAAGACAGATTACCTGGAGCATCCTAACCATTCTGTCTTTCCTCTTCTCAAGAAAACTGTATACAATATATTCACAAAAAACTTTTAAGTATGCAACAACCATCTCCCCAGCAGCTAGATGGAGACACTATAAGGGGATACAGGGAAAGATTTTAAACAAATCGATTTTTAAAACATCTAGCTTCAATCTTTTTTCTTCCATCTTTTTTTTTTCTTTTTTCTTTTTTTCTCCCCAGCAGAGGTGATCTGACTCACAGAATCTGACCACTTTGGGAGTGCATTCACTACAACATAATTGAATTCTCGAGGCTGCTGAAGGTTAAATTACCAAGAAAACATGTGAAGTTATGTTGAGTGGAACTTCTGTATTTTCCTTTCAGTATTTAGCAAGGGAAGGAAATATTGCACTCTCAAGGCACTATTTTATTGAATTCTGTTAAAGTATCTGCAGAAATGCCTCTCTCCATTTAATAATGTCTCCCTACATTAATTTACAGTTCCTTTTCAAGTATCAGTCTTCCCCCGACAGTTTTACTAACAGGCATAGTGAGGAAGCAGAGGAGAATTTTCAGAAAAGTTTGGCATTAACAAAATGAGCCAGATTTCCCCCAAGGCCTAAGTTCTTTATGAAGTTGAAGTGCATGGAGAGTACCCTGATCTCCAGGAACTGTCGGCATCAGATGCTTCACTGGAAGGTATTAAGAGCCATGGAAGAAGGACTCATCACATCACCTCTTTCTCAAGTTTTGTCTTATCCAGATTTCCAGTCCATGACAAATTTGAACCTTCAACCATGATGTTTACTAAACAGCTAAGGAATCCTTCCAAAATGGCATTGCCTGTATTTCTGGATATACCAGTTCCCAAGCATGAATCTATTGGAACGCCTTATTAAGATCGTTACCTCCCCAAGCTTCTAGCAACACCGAGTATCTCCACTCTCACTTGGATGAAAAGCATTTCTCTTCAGAGACTTAAAATTAAAGTTCGGTGCACTGTGATCACAGTGTGATCTTCAAAGTAACTGATTGCTTCTGAAAAATCTGTCCCTCATTATACAAATGAAACAGCTAAAAATCTGATCCTTGGTTCTGCGATATTGAAATAAAAAAAATATGAGGAAAAGGGTTATAGACAATATGTGCTTTCTTCGCTGAAGGTCTACCTTGGCCCATTCCAGAAAGACTACAGTTTTCTGAATGGGAAGTCCAACATCTAAAAATGAGGTACCCAAAACTACTCTTTTGTGCAAATCTCAGCCCCAAATGACCCTCCCTGAGATTACTCACGACTGTAGCAAGAACAACAAAACTCTGGTATTTTTGGAGAGAAAAGCTGTTCCTACTCAGGATCATATGTTCCTTCCCAGATTACATTATGGCTTTAATCATCGGGCAAATGCACTCTTACATTTATAACGAGTTTGTGGCATAAGATGCTTCCATTTTTTTTTAAAAAAGGTCTAATTTTGGCAAGTTAGGGTTTTTTTTCCTCAGTTGAGCTACATGCAAGTTTCAAATTCAAACGTTGCTTCTGACTATGACTATATCGGCACTTATCATACTGTGCTTCAGCAACCAATACAGACCAGCAGCATATGACACAAAGTGATACCAGAAGATTCCAGGTGACACATTTTGGAAACCTGTCTTGTCTAGGCTGGAGACTAATTGAACATATCTGTTGCTTTATATGCACTTGTACCAACAAAAGAAAAATTTGCTAAACCAACTTGATACTTAAAAATAAGTCAGATCACTATAAAACGGCATGATTAATGTGTTACGCTGAACCAAGCCAACTCTTCTCATTCCTTTTCATAAGTGGATTTAAAACGTGTGTATCTGTACATGGGGGCATGTGGGTATATATACGTATAAAATATATAAATTATCATAAACTTTCTGGAAATCCTGTTTTAAAAATATGGAAAATTATATGAATAAATTAAATTAACTCACTCTGAAAATAAAATAGCAACTAATTTTTTAAACTATCAGCGCAGATTCACTGCTATGAAGATTTTAAAACATATTCTTTATCTCAAGCCAATGTTTAGAAAACTGAGTCATCAAAACTTGACATACTCAACTTGCTATGCCACAGCAGATGAAAACTTTTATTTTACTAGAACTGTAAGATGTTAGGACATCATTAATATAAACAGTTTATTATTAATTCAGTAGTTTATAAGGCCAAATATTAGCATCAAGTGTATAGCTTGACAGGAATTTTTGCCCGTTCAGGGCTGGATGCAGCTACGCTGATGATGGGCTGCGGGTAACCAGGAATACATATATAACAATGCTGCTGAGAGAAGGAAGGGAATTACAGCTCTGTATGCCGGGCCAAGAAATCCCCCAAGAATAACAATACCAGTATAATGAACCTACCTTCTGATAGACGGTTTTCTTCAGAAAAAAAAGAGATAGAACATAAGACATATTTCTGTACACGATAGGGCTTTATGAAATGCCGTTTTAACTTTATGTAACCTTTCACAGGCCATAATGAATTTCATGTTCTTTCCGGTCTTTCTGAATTACATGAAACAATTATTAAAAATATGTCCTAAAAGATGAATTTTCCTCTTAGTACCCTTAGTATGAAAAATAAATCTTGCAGTGTGTTGTTTCAATAAAACAAGCCAAAATGATGATAAACCCTTCCCTTCCAAATTCCACTTTGCACAGTGAGGTAGACCGAAAAAATAAAGGAGCTCACCTTGCTAGCTGCCAAAACACACACAGGGCCTCCTGTGGAGATAAAGGATAGCTGTCTCTGAAGCCACAACAGTTCTTTCTGAGATTGTTTCAGTAACTCCTCTGTGTCGCCTGGCTTCTGCCCCATCAGCCCTTCCTGCATGACAGGAAATTTTCACTTTCTCTTTTCTCAGATATATGGTGATAGTAACATATGATTTGTGATAGCTGAAATTCTAGCTAAACAAGAACATCTGCTATATCAATGTATCTATATTTATGCAGGTGACTTTTTGTGCTTAATTTAATAACCCTCTGCCACCTAAAAAGCAAGATGTCTCTTCAAAGCATCAGCAGCACAACATGCTACATTTTGAGTGCCCTAATACTTCATACTTAGTGAACTTCCTCTGGCTATTTATCAAGCCAGGTTAGGTTGAGGTAGAAAACAACATGGGCAATTCTAACCTTTGGGAACTGGAAGAAATTCCTCTTACATAATATGTTGCTGTAACAATGGGCTCAGAGATGCTGCTGGTAGGACACAAAATTAGTACAAGACAATGCTGAGAAAAGTTTCATGCTAGTAAAGTCATTAAAAAGTATAGGAATGCCACTCAGTAATCCGAAGTATAAGTTTATATCTTCAGTGAAAGTCCTAAATTGAGGCTAAACCAGAAGCGTTATGAATTCCGACCCAAACTCTCTTGTACACATAATTTACAAAATATTTAATATCAATAATCTATCTGTTTGGATGAAAACTGAGCAGAAAAACATTTTTTTCCTACCTCATTTTAACACTTCTATGAATAAACTATTTTCAGTTTAACTGTTTAACGGCACAGTTACATATTAAGAACAGAACTGGATTTTTACCTACCCTCAGGCATCCTAGCTGATTTTTGAGTTCTTCACACTCCAATTGCAACAGTTGGATCTCCAGATCTTTTATACTTTTGGATTGTTTGCTCGTATTTTTAACATTGACAAAGTGTATTTTCTGCTTTAGAGGAAGTGTTCTGGTAATTGTTTTTGTGATGATAGCAGTGTTATTGGATGACAATGTCAATGAAGTTGAAGGGCTGACATCCTGGCAAAGAGAAAATACATTTTTCATGTCATTTTTGTTAAAGCCGTGTCTGAGGGAGAGAGTATAATTCAAATTCATTCAAAAGTCATACCATAAGTGCATTATTTGAAAATTTTCTTCTTCAGATCTTTCATTCAAACAGTAAGTGAGCAAGAGACAATCTCATTTGATCAATCACCAGTAAAGAGATAGGGATAACACAAAGAAATGAAAAGCAGACAATTTCTTTTCATATATTTCTTTTTCTTCATTCAGTGGATGCCAGCCAGCCATGACTATATAGATATCAATGTGTTTACCACTTGATGGCAACATAGTGCTGCTGCTCACCCACTACTTTTGGTCCTTCACTCAGCGTTGTATCACACAGCTAATTAAGAAGTTATCCTTGCTCTTGAACACGCACCTCACTTGGAAGCTGTGCTCCAGGGACATCTGAGATGCTGTATTCCAAAAGGCATGTTTGACCACACTACAGACCCTTCACTGGGAATCAGCTGTTATGCAGTCAAATTTCCTGTATGAGTGGTGGAAGAATCTGAAGCTCCCTTCCGAGACCAGGCAGTTCACAGCCCTTTATGTCCCAAGTCTCCTTGCTTTATACCCAGTAATTACCTTACTCCTTAACTTGTCCTAAAAGGCTCTCTTGTGCAGTAAGATAGTGTACCACTTCAGCAACAGCATGTGACACAGGTTGATTTGGCAAGATAATACTCAGCGACACGTGATAAATTTAGTTTTGATTAGAAGGGTCCATCTGTGCTGTTAAAACAAACAAATATTAGGTGCTTCCATGTAAGAGCCTCACAGTCCTTGAGGCATTCACAGAAATTATGCTGCTGAATACATGGCCATTTAGCTAAAACAAAAGGCATTCCTAGAAGTCAGCATGATTGTAACAGAAATTTCCCTTCACTGAATCTATTTCTTTTTTTTTTTTTTTAACCAAAATAGTCTAGATATCTCAATATATATAGAAAATGTCTAAAAACTATTATTCTGTGCAAGAAATTAAGTTATTCGGTACCCCCATCAGCTATCCAGATCCCATTTCTTGTAACATTTAGCCACCTTTCTCAAAATCCACTATCACTGAGTAAAACCTTTCAAAAAACATAGTGTCTTCTATGTTAATTCTATGCACTCAACAAATAATATACAAAGGCAGACCCATTTAAAGCCCTTTCATTTTATAATTAAGCTCAAACTAAGTCAGGAGTCAAAAAACCTAACTTCTTATGGCATCCTTGCAAGACTACCACTTCTAGCCTGGTATTGCCACCTACAACCAGTACATCATTTGAACAAGTTACTAACTTTTCAACACAGTCTACGTGTAAGACCAGCTTGGTGTAGCTTTAATACAGAAATAATAACTTGCCCCAATTTGTGTCATATTCAGCTAAGAATATTAATGTAGTTGAAAACTGACATAATTTAAGATTGACCAGGGTTTTACTTATGGCAGAATTAAACATTCTTTTAGTTATCACTGCTTAAATTTTGTTCTTGTATTTCACCCCTACTTTTACAAAGGACAACTAAATTCTCAGTTCATTATTCCTTGATGCGCAAACCCCCAAGTCTATAAAATATGTTTTCTTATTTTCCTTATGCAAGTTTTGCCTGCTTTTCCCAGGCGAAAAAACAAAATGAAACTTTCAACTGATCTGAACTACTGTTTCGCAGTGAGGAACTCCCTTCCTCTCAGTGTTTGTTCAGCCAGCCCACAACATGGCTCCTCCTCGGTGTTGAAGCCCAATGAAGCTCGCCCAAAATCCCAGCCCTGCCCACTCGCTCAAGGGAACCAGGAGAGACCCTCCAAGGGCATAGCTGGGGCATCACTGCACATTGGTGTGACAAAGACATTTAGAACCCCAAGTAATCAAAGTCATTAAACTACAGTAAACATTACAAGAAATATTTTACATGTAAAAAGGAAAACACTACTATTCAAATAATTAAAAAAACCCCACCAGGATTATCTTAATTTTGAAGTAATAACCATTGGAAAGCTCCAAGATGAGATCTCTCTGAGGTAGTATTATCAAAGAATCTACTAACATTATTTTACCACTTTTTTTTTTTTTTTTTAGGAAATGTGAAAGATAAGAGAAAGGTGTGAAGTCCAGATTTCAGGTCACATAATGTGAGCCTTGTAAACATAACTTTGCCAGACACACATCACTAATACAAACATATCCAAACTTGGTGAATACTCAAGAAAAAAAATGTTATTTTTTAATATTATTTAGATTTGTAATATACTGAACAAAAATCCATGAACTTTGAATTAGTTCAGCAGGATCAAAATTTGATCAGAGATACCCCAATTCTAAAGTCCCTCCCAACAGCTCTTGTACTTCAGGAAATGGAAGACTAACATTTACAGAAGCAGTGGGACACCATATTTAAGGAAAGAAAAAAAAAAAAGGTAATTTCTCAAATATTAAACAACCTGAAACATATATGTATTTCATAAAAATGTAAATGTGTCCCCAAGCGAGTCATATCAGTAGATACTAATATTCTAACAGCAACCTGAAATACTGCTATAGCTGTCAAATTACATATTTTAAGTTGGATTGCTCAAACATTTCTATTAATTCCTTCTACTGCAGGGTGATGTGTTTACCTTGGCTGGCTGCCAGATGCCCACCCAGCCCCTCTTTCACCCTCCCTCCTCAACAGGTCGGGGAGGAGAAAATAAGATGAGAAAGCTCGTGGGTTGAGATAAGAGGGGGAAATAACTTACCGTCACAGGCAAGACAGACTCGACTTGGGGAAAATTAATCTAATTTATTCCCACTTAAAATAGGTTTGGGTAGTGAAACAAAAAGACAAAAAATAAACCACCACCTTCTCCCCCTGCCTTTCTCAGACTCAACTTCCAACCTTCATTCCCAACTGCTCTACCTTCCCCTTCAGGAAAAATCTGCTCTGGCGCAGACCGCAGGGTGGATTCCCGCTCCCCCGGGGTCTCTCCATCATGGGCGCCGGGGGCTCTCAGCACCTCCTCCCGCTCCCCCTGCTCTCGCTCAGGTACTCACAGGGCTGTTCCTCACACTTTTTTCCTCACTCCGTGCCGTTTTTCCCCTTCCTTGGCTGTGTTTTCCCCGAGGCCCCACCAGCCTGGCTGCGGGGCCGGGCCAGGCCCTGCGCTGGAACCGCCTGGAACCATCTGGAACCGGCTGTGTGCGGGCGGGGCCGCCCCAGCCTCTCCTCACAGCCCCGCAGCCAGCGCCCGGCAAGTGCATTTAAAATGTAGTCTAACAATCTAATCATCAGAGGAAAACCTTTGCTGAAGAGGTCAGCATTCTTCATCTCCTTTGTGAAAGTAAGTCCCCAGCACAGTAACCAGTCTGTCATGGTGGGGGGGTGGGGGGCAGTACATAACAAACAAGATACAGCTGTGTAAACTGGGTCAACTCAAACTGACTTTTCTTTTTTATAGAACAGTAGCATCGTTAAGGTTGGAAGACACCTTTAAGATCGAGTCCAGCTGTTAACCTAGCACTGCCAAGTCCACCACTAAACCATGTCCCTCAGCACCATGTCTACCCATCTTTTAAATACCTCCAGTGATGGTGACTCCACCACCTCCCTGGGCAGCCTGTTCCAAAAGGCTCCAAATTTTGAATGATGAAAACTTTACTGCCCCAAACTGGAATACTGGCAGATTCTTACAAATTGATCCTGACACTGACCTCAAACAAGTAAATCAGGTGTTACTCTCCAGCAAATGCAATTTCCATGCTCTGAAACAATTAATTTTGTCATGAATGAAAAGCGCTAAAAAAACTGAATCAAACTGTGGTGTGTTATATCTTCTAAATCTGCTCATGAATATTTAACAGTCAAGTTTCTTCTATTAAGCATTAAACTCTTGAGTAAATGATACAGTAAAAAGTCTGAGAGTTGCCAAACACTTAAGTGTTTATTGATTTATTTTTTTTTAAAAGCATTTTTTATCATGTTTGTATCTACTGAAGGGAGAAGCACTGAAAGCTCTGGAGAGTGAATCCATTAGTGAATAGAAAAGATGGATCAGAGTAAACATCAGATAAAGTTCGCTATCACTAATGCACCCCGACACTGTTGGAAAAGCAATTTCTTTGGGGATGAAAGGCAGGGTGCTGTCTCGGCATCCTCAGGCTATCCTCACTGCTTCCTTTTTCTATGCCGATCTCAGACTTGGTGCTTTTTGGAAAGGTGTGGATCCCCATTTTTCACAAGCCTGGTGTGCAAACTAACATTCCATAATCATGACAAAAGGAATTTAACATCAGTGTGTAGGATTTTTATTGGGGGATTACTTTAAATTGACCAATATTTTAAATTGGGTATCTTACCATGAAAGCCATAAATAACTGTAATTTGAAGAGTAAAAGAAAGAAAAAAAAATATCATAGTAGTGTAGTCCTGTAACTGGTTAACATTCATAGCATAACTTTTTGCGGTTTTAGGAGTTAACTACTTTGTGCTGGACCATAAAATCAAAACATACATATCAGGGAAGCAAAATGTGAGATACACCTGAGTGCGTCAGGTGCCAGGGAGGGTGCAGACAGTGGTTTCACCCGATGTGTCGGCACTTCTGATTCGTGTCAATGCCATGACAGCTGTTTCAGCAATTGGCAGTAAAGCCACTGGAAGATTTTAGCGCATGTACCACTCACCTTTCTCTTCTTAGCAGTTATTGAGCTACTTTTCTGTTTGCTTCTGCCCTCAGCTCTGTGGTGTGGAAGCTTTTCAGATGTTTGGTTTGCTTTCCTGTTCCCCTTTTTGGACTGTGGATCAAAAGTCATCAATAGCTTGTTAAAATATATTACAACACATCTAAAATGTCTCAGTGATTCTGTTGGTCTTGAATCAATTTGTTCTTGCATGGTAAACCACAAATTTCAAAGTACAGACTTGAAGCTTGAGGGGGCTAATGGAACAAATTAGATGTGGCATTCGGTCAACAGCAGAGGGAAATAACATCTCTGGGGCAGAGCCCAGGTACTAGTCCCGTGTCTGTGCAGTGCTTGGCGTGGTGCGGACTGTGCCAATGATGCAGGATGGGAGACAAGATACCACTGCAGTCCAAATCCATAATATTATTAGGAGCAGTTTGTTCATTACATGGCATTTTGTCTCTTTGTCAATCTCAGGAAGAATCTCATATTGGGTTTATGGGGAAGATGGGTAAAACAGCAGGGATATAAGTAGCATGTAGTTAAATGGTATATGGCCCTGCTTCATCAGGTTACTCAGTCAAAAGAGGGCACTTTCTGCTACATCCCTGAATTAAGTGGGATAAAGAAGCACAAAGAGAGGGACCTTTGTTCCTTCTGCTGTTACCCAATACAGAATGACAGGGTATGGAATAGATATGCAGTATTATTTTAAGTGTGCTAGAGATTTTAGCATTGATTTTTTTAAATTTCAAGGAATTGCTGTAATTACATGCTAACTTTACAGTATGCTACATTCAGCGTAAGACAGTCTTGTCTCCTAGAACTTACAAACCTAAATAAACAACATAAAGCAGCTAGGGAATTGGCCTCATACCACATTGCTCAGTTCAAGGTAGTTTGGTACTTTTTCTTTTAGGAAGGTTGAGCCCTCTTTCCTCTGTTGTCTGATGTTCAAGGGACATTTCATAATGGAGTTTCCTGTTGTCCCTCATTCTGTGTGCTGTCTATAAGCACCAGCAAAGCAGCTGGTTTTTTTCACTTTACGTAACATTTAATCTTGGATAACCAGGACCGCTCCCAGAGAGTAAACAAAGTGACTGAGATCTGTTTTTCCAAACACCACTACCCTTATTTTCATCCTTTCTCTGCTGATGGTGAGTCAGGCTGTCTCTATTTGGACAGCATGACTTGGCATTTTGTACCATTTGAGGTGTGGATTTCATATTTGAGAAAAGTTGAACCTTGCAATACCATGCAAGAAGCTGGTTTTGGAAAAAGGAAGTTTAGAGTCTATTCTTTTCTCTACTCAGCCCTCAAAATTATCTAATTACCCACCAGCAGAAGATGGTAGGAGGAAAAAGCAACAAAACAAACCAAATAGAAAGCAAAAGTGAATTGGTTCTAATAAAGCAGATAGCTGATTGGAATTGAAAAGAAACCATTTATGTAGCTGTTCTGCAATCACTGTCTGTGAACCAAAGGTGGTCATTAGAACTGCTCGTACTGCAAACACCAGCCATCTGTCACTGTTTTAGCTTTGATGATTTCTGCTGTAGGCCAGGATGCTTGTGAGGAATCCAGAAGTCTTTTCTGAAAAATTAAACAATGTCCCCTCCCCAGTATTCTCTGACTTTTTCCTGTTTTCATCTGATGTTCCCCTGGGGACCCATCACGACTAAGAAGACACTGAAACTGGAAGGGTAGCAAATATACACAACAAATGCAAACATACTCGAGAGGGACGAGCACTGGAGACTATATGCAGAGAAACTTACTACACATTAAATACTCATCCAAAGTGTTTTGATGTGAATTAGACATTTTTAAAAAATTGTAATTGCTGAACCCTGAATAAGATCATCTATAGAAACCCAGTTGGTACAGCAAAGGATGAATACCTTTTCTTTATTTCACCACTGTACCTGTATAATAAAACCAGATTAAAATAGAAATAAAACTGAATGAGCTCTTGGCTGAAACCTTGGCTGGCCCCGGGTGTAGATAAAGTCAGCACAGCTCATTGCAACCGACGATGGTGGAGGCAGAAGGGAGATACTGCTAATGCTAACAGGAACAATTTTCACAGCAGCAGCAGCTGGCACTGATGCCATAGACTACCACCCCTAGGAAAAACACAAGTGAAGATTTGCTCCAAGGGACCTTCTGTTTCCCGGCCTTGCTCACACCTCCTTTTTCCCTTTGTGTTCCTATAGCCTATCTCACCTCCCAAGAGTAGAGGAAAAAATGGAAAAATCATTTTCCCTTCCCAGCTCTCATTTCCAAAGCAGTGAAGTCTGTGAAACCTCACTGCCTCCTAAAGCTGTCAGCTTTCCTTCAAACGGCAATAGAATCATTCATTTTAATAAGAACATTACATGCATAACCATTTATTTTCTTTAAATAGCCACTATTTTACAGCAATTCAGTTCAGTTTTTATTTTTCTTCCATATGTTACTATATTTTGCTGTGGCCCTATGTATATCAGTATGTAAGAACAGAACTGTTAAGGTTATAACAGATGGTAACGAACCAGTTCCCCTTGAATCACAGAAAACATATTTTAATGCAATTAAAATAATTTAAAGTTTACTTTCCTAGTACTAAATGATAGGGAAGTCAACTAGGGCACTTATTTATATCTGTGTAGGATAAAAGAATGCTCAATGGAAAACCAAGAAAAGCATCCTGGCCTACAAGTCTGTGAGTCATTGTGTAGCGCATGCTTGCCTATAGCTTAGCAACAAACCAACTCTGATGAGAAAAAAATGTAGAGAGCAAATATATCATCTAAAAAGAACTCTTGCATGTGGATACGTGAATCTAGTTGGATTACAGTGAAACGTAGAGACTTTACCTTTATTTTCTTCAAATGCACTTGAAGTTTACAGTAATTTCTGTTATTTCTAGTGATTAAAAAAATAAATATATCAGCTGTAATTAAAAATACATTTTCACACTTACTGAATTTTATCATCCCATGATTTTATCTGTTTTCTTTCTAAGACTGATTTGTTCCATGGTTTTATTTGCCTCATAGTGGAAGGAAAATCAGACCCAAAAATACACTAAGGGAAACTGTATAAATGGGAACTCTGACAAAAGCCTTATAAATAGCTTCAAAGTCAAGTGGGCACAAGTGTGCCCAGCTGTCACGATTTGGGTCTGAGCAGAACATCAGAGCTTTTCTCCCAGCTTGTCCTGGCAGAGTCGGTGACTCTCCAGGGTGGATCAAGTCTTCAGGCACAGAGCAAGATTACTGTAACCTAAAATTAGCCTCCTAAATTCATACATAGGCTGTCAGCTATCCAACTTCATTTCAGAAACGCCAATCACACAAAATTCTGCTAAGCACTTTGAAAGCCTTTTGTAGAAACTTGCTATAGTTCTTATAATGGTTCTGAACCTAATTTTAGTTGAACTTTTTTTTTTAAATCTTGCCATCAGTAACTATTGAGGAACTGTAAATATGTGGTGAGAAATAGCTTTATATTGTAGGAGTAGACTAAATGTACTCTTTTACACATGCAAATTAATTTATTTAAAAATAAATGTACCACTTGGTAGGCAGCTTAGGAAGCAGAGACTTTTCTATGTGGCGAACATGAAAAGGAGATACAATTATTTTAACAATGAATGCCTAAAATCCTATGCATCAGGGACAATAACATCAGTTCACCACAAATGGTGATATCACTCATGGGTAATACAGTTGAAGACAGACCAGTCAATCCTTTGGTGTAAACCATTATTATGACGCCTTGTGGCAAATCCAGGAGACTACTGGGTTTAGGTGTAGTTTAGGCTGGGCTTAGACTAGTTGACTAGTTTAGAAATACTAATCTACACTTCTTAATGTGAATTATTTCTTGTGGGGATGAAAGTACTTCCTCAACACAAGTGTAAGAAATTGGGACAGACTGAAAGAGCAGCCATGGCCTTCTGGGGCTATGAGCTTGCTTTTCAAAAACTGGATCTACAACTCACTTCGCTCTAGAGCAGCTCTGCTTTGATAGAACTGGCATCATGATTAGAGCCACAGCATAACCAAAATACCCCATCTTTGTAGCCAGAGAGGTGTGTAAATGTCATGACCTTAGAGCTCACAAAGAACCTGCATTCTGGTTGTGCTTATCATGCACATACTTTCTGCTTTAAAAAACGTCTCCACTTTCTAAGCTGGCGACCAAACAGTAGGGTTTTTGTTCTTTAATTAATTATTTTGCATACTAGAGGAATATCCTACAATGTAAAGCTTTTTATTAACAAGGCTTTACATACTTCCTCTGTAGGGCAAGATTTAAAAGAATGTTTATTTTAAACACTTGCTTACAACCCCACCCCTCCAAAAAAAAAAAAAAAAAAAAATCCCAGGCAGGTTTTCAGACAGATTCTGGCATGTCCTGGATTGGAAATGGTTACTCACCACTTTGTCTTCCTCTTGTTCTTTAGGCAAGAGCTTATCCACTTTTGAAAATGACTGATTTGCCTTGGGGGAATCCAGTGCAGAATAGCCATGATCCCGAATGCGACTGATGGACTTCTGTAATAGAGGGAAAAGTAGCTGAAAGCATTTCATCTATCTAGAGAGAAGCCTAAATTGGCTTACAGGACTTCTGACTTCATTAAAAGTCAGCCAGCACCAGCACTAGTTATAGCTTCAAGGTAACAGATGTATTACTCGGATATTTCTTCCTTCCTTTCTACGTGCCTTTGTCTCCTCCTACCCTTCCAGAACATTCATGGCCTGCCTTGCATCTTTAATTCAAGCTTTGGAGAGGCTGGACAGGTATTCTGATATGCCTGTAAAGAAAACTTCCTTTCCCTTTCTCCTCCCAACACTTTTCTAAAGACAACCAAGATATTTAGTCACAGGAGAAATAAGCATGGCTCAAAGTTTCCCATTTCCTCTAAGGAGTTGTCGTGGTTTGGGCCGAACTCGCCACCGGGCGACCAACAGATTTTCCCCCTTACCTTTCTTCAAAGAAAGAGTGAGAGGAGAGAGAGACTTAGGAGTTCAGAAGAAACTGAACTACTTTAATGAAATATTAATAATAAAATAAAAAGAAAATAATGAAATATATACAAAACCGTATCAAGCTCCCAGGACGACAGTTATGTCACCAGCTGGCACTGGGGAAGTCCCAGACTGGACTCAGTGACAGATGGGAACTGGATTCGGGATCTGGATTCGGGATCAAAGGCAGATAAACAGACAGCATCCTCCTCAGATGCCGGCCACTGAAGAAAGAGGGCTGAGCCTTTGATCTCTCAGCTTTTATACTGAGCATACAACAAGGCAGTATGTGCCAGCTAAAGGCACAGTCGTAGACATTGTGAATTTTACAGTTTCAGTCGTATTTTAGAAAGGGAGTAATTTTCCTCCCATCCAGAATTGGGACAGAGGGAAATAATATTTCCTTAAGCCAGCAATCTAAAAGATTCATATCAGGCAAAACAGAATGCTGTGCATCAACATCCAGCAACATATTCTGGAGTTTTCTTTAATCATATTAAAAAATCAAAGGTAAATTTCTACAGAAAACATACACTTGATATTTCTAACAGTTTTAGAATGGGGTAGTCCGGATGTCTGCAAGCTTTGCCCTCAAAAGGAGCTGGTGCTTTCCACCTGCCTTTCTGTTTTGTTCCGAACTGCAGGCACAGTGCCCCAGTCTGAGATGAAAAGGCCTAGAACAGATTTCAGGAGAAATCTCTGTACAGATAGCGCATCACGTTTCTTCTCAATTAAGAAAGAGCTCAAGAGTGAAAAGAGTACAATATGCAGCTCCCAATCAGCCGAGATGCATTTATATGCTGAGAAGCTAGTATCTAGCTTTCACTGCAGTGAATTCAGAGACTGCTTAGTTTCAACAGCATTTTGCAAAAGACTATTTAAAAATCCATCAAAAAATGATTAAAAGAAAAGTATATCTGCAAACTACATGCAAAACATACAAAACCCATGGAGTTCTGAAATTCAGCGTTCTTTTATTGTGAAAGCATACCCTAAAATAAAATGGAGAGTGCATGCGAAAATTGAAAGTTGAAAAAGAAGAAGAAACCAAGGTGGCTTTTCCTGGGGAAAAAAAATGGGTATGCATTCCTACCATTCAGTACAGAATCAATGATTCAGTCCCAAAAGAAAAATCACTTCCCTTATCTAAAATGATGGGCTGGGCACCAAGCTGTTGAGCCGTATGTGTCCAGTTATGACCCTTATGTTTAAGTAACAGCTAGAACCCACATTAAGAGAAGTTATTCTTGCAATGTTTGTAAAGAGAAACTCAATCTTAGCTTCCTGCCTCAGCTGAAGAGAGAAGGCAATCAGAAGCATGACTGCTCCTCCTGAGCACCACACAGAGCTTTCTATCTGATGTATTCTGGGTTGCCCAGCTGGGACTGAAAAGCTGGTGTCTACAGGATACAAATTAAAAGATTCAGGCAGAAGATGTGAGTTCACTAATGCTTGTATTGCTTGTTTAATGATGGTGTGAATATCCTAGCTGGCATTCATCTGCAGTCTGTACTTGTATTACACACTTCAGAAAGGCAAAAGATGTGCTTTCTGTGGTTAGCAGAAGGAAAATGTTCGGGGGAATTAGCAGATTTAAATTAGAATTGTGCTTAATGGCACAATAGATTAATGTACAAATTATTCATCTCAGGAACCACAGGTTCAAGTCTACTTAAGTCTACTTGGCCTGTACCGAGTACCTCTGAAGCTAACAGGAGTATTGCCGCAAATTTCAGCAACAGAGGCTGTAGAAGTCCCTCTTTCAGCAGACAAATAGTCCAGCAGAGAAACTAAATTGAAGCAGCTCATTTGTACATGTACAGGTATTTCAGAAACTCACTTAGCTGTCTCTTTATCCATAATTACTTGTAGTCTTCCCCAAAATTTAAATGCATTATTTTCAGATTTTATTTCATAGCAACCATGTGAAACTCAAGACTATATTGCTTATAAGCCTGTTGAACTTTTAACTTCTACCATATTCTGAAACAGTCCTGTGGTATATATTTTAAATATACTCCAGTAAAATTAAAATATACTCCTCCTCATGCTATCTACTTGCCTCAAAGAAACAGAAGTTAGGTAGGAGATCAGCCACCCTTTGCAGCATGTCTTGAAGTCAGTGGAAAGATTCCTATAGGAGTTGATTTGACTCTAGATAAATGGCCAGCGGTACTGGAACAGAAACTCCAAGCCTTTGGACCTTCTCTGAGATTAAGGTTTTTCTTATCAATTTCTAATTGTCAAGGTCTACATCATCAGTCATTGTAACCTGGAGTAGCATCGCTGCAGTCAGTGAAGCAATGCTTCATTGGGGTACCAAATGAAGATCTAGCCTGTGACAAAAGATGCATCTCCTCAGGGACTATATACTATTTAGGCATTGCTAATGATGTGCTTAAGTAGAATTGTCTATTTTAGCAGCAAGTTCACAAATGCGTATGAAAATACTGGTGAAATTTTTATTAGCTACTAAAATGCTAATGATGCTATGAATTTCTTATACACAAATGAGTACAGCTCTTACATTTGAAACAAAACTATCATGACTCCCAAAATGAAAATAAACTGCAAGTCACACTTCACCTCCAATAAGTTAAATGCTAACAGAAACATTACTAGACTAATGCATATATGTTAATACTATAGTAGTACCCTATAGAGCCACAACAGCCTTTAACAGGCTCAGCTGTATTTCACATCACATTGAAGAAGCCTGAACACCTCCTACTCCAACAGCAGCGAGCAGGTGATTCTCATGGGACAAATGATATCCAGAATGAGGGCCCATATTTGTGCATTACAGACAGCTGTGGCATCTTTCTAAACAAAAATGTGCAAAGTGAATATAGAGGAAATCGTACAGCAACACCCTGAATTATTGAAAGGCTAGCTATGCAGAACAAACATAATTAAAGGGTCTTATTATCTTCTAAATAATCATTGTAAATAATGCTTTAGATAATTACTTCATTAGCTCTCAAAACACTGGCTTTTGTTCTCCTCTGAGATTCCATCCACTAACTCTACTCTGAATAAACTGCCAAAAGGGAAAACCAAAAGCAGAGCAAGCATGTGAGCTTGAATTGCTATGTGTGCTTGTTGTATGAACTGATTTAAACCCTGGATGTTTTGGAACATCTGGATGACGCTCTTAGTCATATAATTTAACTTGAGGTAGTCCTGAGAGGAGTGGGAAGTTGGACTCGATGATCCTTATGGGTCCCTTCCAACTTGAGATATTCTAGGATTCTAGGAAATGTTTTTGCAAATTTTCAGAAGGTTAAAAGTGGGTTTTGGTTTGGTTTGTGTTTTTTAATGTAAGTATTTTTTTTCCTTCAGATTGCTTTCTGATGCAGTTGGGTTCATTTGCTAGCAGCTGTATTTACCCATTTAAAGATGGGTGACAGTGGTGTGGATAGAACCAAGATTAGTCTATATCATGGGTGACTGTCCTTAACTAAACATACATATTGCCTTTTCTTCACTGCAAATACCATGAGGTAGATTTAATGATAGAAGAGACTACGCCTCTAAAAGCAACAGCTTAAACAAAAGGAAACCAAGAGAAGAAATGGGCAGAAAATCCAAGACCTGCAATAAGATGGCTCAACAGCTAAGAAAGTCTGCATTTAGAAAATGAGTGGGGTTTTTTTCCCCCCCAATGTCATTATGTGAGTACTGCCAGTAATTAAAGCAATGGCATGAAAAAGTGGCAAATATTCTCTGGTCGGGTCACAAATCACTCTTGTAGCACTGCAGAAGGCTGATACTGACAAGTCAGGGTATTTTGAAGGGCCTTTGCCAAAAGTCCATTAAAGAAATTAAGTACCAAGGGGAAAATGGAGAGTCTGCAGAGCATGCTAGCAATCATCCAATCCTTTAGGTAGAAGGGCACAGTAGACAAATCAGCAACAGAATACATTGTTACAAAGGTGATTACTGAAAATTTGAAAAAGGAGATCATCAGCAACCACAAAGCCTAGGGAGGATTGAGATGTTTTGCAGAGATGCATACCTTTTTTTTTTTTTTTTTTTTTTTTTTTTTTAAAATCAACTCTTGCTCATGCTAGAAGAAAGCAGCAAGGTTTAGGGCACTTACGTTCCTCTTCAAAGAGGCAACCTGGAGATACAGAAGTTATTTAAGTTAACGGACATCATATAGGCTAGAAAGCTAACATTAGGTAAATACGCATGACTAGACTGCTATGTGCCCTGATACAATGCTGTGGTGTATAAAGACTGAAGTAATAAGCACTAAATACATTGTATTATTGCAAAATTCAGGTTGCCCTAAGGATGTTGCTAGGCATAAATCAATCACCAACAAAAAGACTAGGAAAAAATGCATCCCAGAAACTGGTTTCCAAACTCTAGAGTAATTGGTAATTTTGTTTTAAGGGGGAAAAAAAAAAAAGTTAATAGTATAGGGAAAAGGGTTCTTCCTTTTTTCTCCAGTCTTTCAGTCACTATCGGAAGCTGAGTACTGCTACTTAGGCTACATGAAAAAAAAACCCCAAACAAAACCCAACCAAAACTCAAATCCAATGAAGCGTTCTTCTTAACTACTCACTTTTTCCTGCCATGGCAGCATTTACAAGCAGTTCCCACCCAGTAGCGTATTCGGGATTGAATGGTAACCCTGTCAGAGTCCATTGGCATGGGAGGCTGGGAAACGTTGACGTGTTTTCCTGCAATTTCCAGTTGTCTTCCTTTATTACACTATCAACCACCTAATAATAGCCTATGGTACTCCTGTGGTGAATGCATAGGACATGAATGTTGTTTCAACAGTCTTTGTTAAACCATACTCTAATGATTACGGTTTAAAGCTAAACAGGTAACGCTCTTGCAGTTAGAACAAGACAATTTGACTCTTAACTCCCCACTGGCTTCCTTGTTTGTGAAGTAAAACTGCTTCAGACAAAGTTGTCTCCCTGCAGATGCATCTTCATGTGGTACCTTCAGCTGTCCATACTTCCCAGCTTGAGGTGTAACACAGGAGGACATTTAACTACTATTTCCCCCTTGTGTTTAGCTAATCACAAAACTTGAATGCTTCAGTCTGAGAGCTTGAGCTTCACTTAGATTTACAGCAACAATAAACCAAGTTTCTAAGCAAGTCAGGCTACCATTCTAATAGATGCATGTATAAAAAACGATACTGAGTTCAAATTGCTTTGAATTTTTACTCACCTGTGTGCAAATTGGTCCTTTCTTTTAAATGTAAGCAACCCAACTCATTACCATGCTAATAGGAGGCATTAGCCCTTTACAAAATGGGCTAAGCAGAATTAACCTTATCCAGTATATATGGATTTAAACCTTGAAAATGTTTCCTTGCATCCCACACCTATGTAGATGACTTAATTTGCTCATTTTCTGAAAATCTGACCTAGGTAGTTCACATTAGTAAACTTAATTAAAATAAACCATCATCATTGCCGACTAATACTGCTTTCATTGGTTTGTATCTGTTTCTTGTTGATCTTTCCCATGTGTTTTCCAGTGACTAAACTTTTCATTCAGAATTAATGAGAAAAAGAAACAACCCCTTGTACAAAGATTTGGGATTCTTTGTATGTGTACGTGGTTTTTGGGTTTGGTGGGGTTTTTTTAATAAAATTATTATAATTGTAAAATCATGTCTTGCTTCAGCAGATATCAAAGGTCCTATGATATTTGCTGTAAATGTAGAAAATACAGGGTTTTCTCCTTAGGTTTAAACTCCTCTCCCTCAAAAATTCCAATTCTTACTAATGCAGATCTGCAAGATCTGTCAATTGACCGTTTGCATACATGGCTGCAGCAGCAATGGTTCAGGGATGTATTGGTGCTACTGCCTGTGACACTTGAGGAGGAAAGGTAGTTAGAAAAATAAGATGCACAGCAGGCATCAACTCAAGCAGGCCTGCTGTAGTACCCAACCATAGTTTCAAGCGTACCATTCTCCAAACTACTCCCCTACTTGTCCAAAGTTTACCCTTTCATATAAAGCTCTCATATCAGTCAGAGCAATGAGGCAAGAGACCTGCTTCTGCCAAGGCAGCTGCTGCGAGTATTTATTTTTTGAGCCTCAAGATGCTTTTGCAGAGGATACAGTAGCTGAATTGCTCACACTACATAGATTCCAGGTTTCAGATCTTTTCCCTAGACTCAGGTCCAGATTGCTAGCTGTGCTTAAATCAGAAACCCCAGGGAATGGCCTGAAAGAATAAAACTGGAATTAATTGTGTTTTCTGAGAGCATTTCTACCCAGCTGAAATTTACAGCATTAAATATACAAGGTTGTGAGGGAGCTCTAAATGAAATGGTTTTGTCTACCCCATCGTCAGCCTTCAAAGAATTTGCTTTCCGCTTTCCCAATATAAAACCTAGCAATAAATTAAAAACAAAACAAGGTTTAGTCATACTTTTAAAAGATAGCACCTTTCATGACCAGGAGCCTGCTGTTTTGGAACAGTGACAGAACACAAGTCAACCTGCCAAGTCAGTCGATATTCTGGCCAGCGCACAGCATCTACGTTGTGGCCAAATTCCTGGAGGTGCGTGTGAAGCATACTAGGGGAAAACCCTCGTGAAAAGCTCTGCAGAGAGAAATGCTGATTAAGAAGATTAAACCAATTGCAGAAAATTGTTTAGAAGATGAACCATGAAGCGAAATAGCATTCTTCCAGACCACTGAATGAATGGGTCTAACAATAAAGGGTTTTCTCACTTTTGCATGCATCATTGATGCAGGATGACAACTACTGAGAGAAAAGACTCCCTCTCGCATCCCTGTGTTCCTACAGGACAGGGCATCTCTTACTCCCAGGCTACTTGAGATGCTGGAGAACATGGTTGCAGTGGCAGTTTCTCTTCTGTAGTAATCCTTTGGCACTTTTAACAAGGAACCAAGTTTAGGCCTCATTTGCAGCAGTGGATGTAACTCATGACTGCAAAGGGTTATACATGGTCCACAGTTTTCTTGTTGAAAGAACAAAATGTGCAGAAAATTGAGGTGTCAATAGTAGTTCCTTCAGTTCAACTTTCTTCCCCAAATTATTTCCAACATCTATAAAGTGCAAACAATGTTTTCCACAATAGTGTTGTGAATTTCTCTAACGCACTTTGAAACCTGAGATTTTAAAGCTGTTTTCACCACTTTGGACACCCAGTACTTAACTGTGCTCGAGATAAGAGCCAGACAACCCAACCCTGCCAGATAGCTCTGAAAAAAAAAATAAAAATCACAGCTGTAGCAGAGTTACTCACTGATCTTACAAAATCTTTTGGGTAATTTCCTTCCTCTGACTAAAATAATCTCAAAATACAGATGCCTCTCAAATAAAAAGGTTATGAAGTTTTACTGACTAGAAAGATGGCAAAACATAAATCCCATTTAATTTTTTTTTTACAGTAACAGCACATAGCATGAACTTTTTTAGAAGTCTCCCAGGAGTATTTCTTTTAAGGCTCTCTCATGCACACACCAAAGGCAAAGACAGTCTTGTAGGCTGAAACGGGCACCCGAGTACAACCACTGTGCTCTGCCACACAGGTCCTGTCTGAGCTCCAACAAGTCACATCAGTGACTTCGAAAAAAACAGGACTTAATCTTCCAATTCCACACACAAGTGGAACAGCTCTGTAAGAGCTCTGGTGAGCATTTGATGCTACAGCAACCTCGAACTGGGAGCCAAGTGAAGCCTCCAACAGGCTTTCACACAGCTGCAATTCCTCCACTTCTACTGAGCAATATCGGACTGGACAAAGATGTGTTTCAGGTAGTATGAAATCACTCAATGAAGAAACCATGGTGTGGTTGTTTGTTGTGAAATATCATAGCCAGTGCCGCCCCCGCCCCATCTAACACTCATATATTTTACATTTAGTCCCAAGTATGCCCTTCAAAATAACCACTTATATCCTTCAATTAACAGAAATTTGTTCCACAAGCAGGCCAAGGAAAAAATTCTTCACAAGGCCAGATTCTCTTCTTAGGAATTTTTAGACTAGCAAAGTGTTATTTTGTTTGATGGTCTTCTATAGAAAACCAATTCCATTAATCCATAGAATATTAAGAGATACTGTTCTACTATACAAACAGTCATTGCAGAAAAAGTGTTTGTTGTTTTTTTTTTTTTTAAATAAATTCATGCTTATATTTAAAAGATTTAGTTAATGAAAATCAGAAGTGTTTCATTCTGTGATGTAGAACAGTATGAGAATCTGGTCTGATCTTACCAATGACACTGCTTTGAGCAGGAGGCTGCACGAGATGACCTGCAGAGATCGCTTCTAACCCCAGGAAATCTCTGATCCTATGATACATAGATGTTCACCATGGGCTCATGTCACAATTCAGGAAAGGGGGAAGCTTAAAAAAGCAGCCAAGGTTTTCTTTACAACAAGCTGTCAATATTATTATATACACATTAACTCTTGCATGCCTTCTTGGCTCAGTTCAGAAATTAACAGATTTACCCAGTGTTCAAAACATTGATGATTATATGCAAACTCAAAGAAGTAAAAACCTTGTAACTACAAAAAGTTAACCCTTCTGTGCAATACTACCAAGTAACTTCGTCAAATACATATTGAAGTTGCCTCTCCATTTTCTGTAAGATTACATAAAAGGAGCATAAAGTAAGCTGTTGCATAAATGGCACCTCTGTTGAGCCTGTGCTCATCCTCACGTATTGTCTAAACCGAGGTGCCCTGTGTGTCACTGTCACACTGCCCAGCTCAGTTTACTTTCAATTGACAGTAACCAGCACAGGCTGACCCAATAGTCTCACGTTCTCTCTGAAGTATGGATATAAGAAATGTATTTTTGTATGCAAAATAATCTGTTTTCTTCCCAACCCACAGTCTGCTATGTTGTTAGCTATTTGTATCATAACTTAGCTATTTTCTAAGAGCTACTTATTCTTGAACATCAAAATCCTTCGTTCCCCCTCTTTGCAGTAAAATGGACTCAAACGCAGCCAATAAAAGCAATCATTCTTTACAACACATAAACACAATTATTTTGTAATTACTTACCATTTTTATATATTTCCCTTTGTAAAAACCTTTATTCCAGAAGTACTTTTGTTCTTCAGAACCTAGTTACAACTGCTTATAAAATAATCTTTTTTATTCCAAAATGCTCATTTATGAGTGCTTTAGTACTGGCAGAGGGGGCTAAAAGCGGCCGCAAATGGCACTACGTAACGCAGGAGCCAATTACTGTACATGACGGGGAAGGCTGAGCCCATTCACAGGTGCAAAGGCTGCCCCACTGACTGCTGCGCGAGGACAAATGCCATGGTTATTTTCAGACATAGCATACAAGCCACATGAACGCATCACATCAAATTTAACATTAGGTAACTTGAGTCTTTAAACCCCTATTCACCTCCCCACCAAAACCAACCCACCCACATCCAAGCTGTTCTCTCAAAAGTAAGTTAAGCACAACTGTTTGAAAGGGTAGTGGCTTATTTTTCTCTTAAATATCATTTTTATACAGAACATTGTTCCTCATAGGCAGCAGTTCCCTCATTTCCCTTTGTCTTCTAAATTTTATTTCTCAGGCTTGGCTTCATCAAAACTTATGTAGTGCTATGCTAAATGAATCCTGCATTGCCTAGAAATGTCTGCTCTGTGTTTTACACTACAGAGCAAAGAGAAGCAGAATAAAGACAGGTTAATTTTTGAAACAGCTTCAGTTCATTCTATAGAATTCATTTATGTTCAGATTTGGTGTTTTTTCCACAGGTGGTATGGCACCACTGTGAGAAGCAGCAGAGATACCCACACTTATAAACAATCTGAGCATTTTGGTCGTACAGATATTTGTAAGATGAAATTTAAGAACATTTTCCCTGTGCTGAGATTTTACTTTCTTGGTTTGCCTTTACGGACAAGTTTGCCTTATTAATTGCTAAGTTCAACATTCCCACTCCTATCCCATTTTCCCCAATACCACAAAGAAGTATCAAACCTGTAACTGAAAGAGGGCAGATTTAGCTTAGATATTGGGAAGAAATTTTTCTACTGTGAGGGTGGCGAGGCACTGGCCCAGGTTGCCCAGAGAAGCTGTGCCTGCCCCATCCCTGGAAGTGCTCAAGGCCAGGTTGGACAGGGCTTGGAGCAACCTGGGCTGGTGGGAGGTGTCCCTGCCCAGGGCAGGGGGGTGGAACTAGATGGTCTTTAAGGTCCCCTCCAACTCAAACCATTCTAGGATTCCTTAAGTGCAACTGCTCAATTATCTTACAGGTCGTCAACTCCTGAGTGCTTTGGTATTAGCTCTGCAGGCATACCCTCCGTGGTGTTACTGTTACAAGAGTTATGATGACAGTTTATTTCTGTATGAATATAGCAGCGATTCAAATAAAAGCAAATGAAACCTTGGACATTCTTTCCTCAAAATTTCTCTAAAAAAGTCCCCCCCCAACAAGAGCAGCACAACCCACCTTTCCCCTTGTACGGTACCATGCTGACACCAGTACCGCATTAGCTAGGGCAGTGCCCACATCAAAGGCTCCTGTGGGCTCCCAGCAGGCTCCTGCTCCTGCCCCGCACCACTGCTGGGGACCGGGTGCAGGCCAGTGGCACTGCACAGCTGCTGCAGCTGAAAGGAGGGACGGGCACAGCGTCGCCACTTGCACACCACTACTCAACGCTGCAGCAGCAAAAAGCTGTCAGAGCAGCAACCCAAACAGATTAAACAACAGCACAAGCAGAATGACCCCAGTTACCTCCTGTGCATCAGAACCCTGGATCTATTCCAGGATTCCAAATTCTGGGCTGGGCAAGTAAGAAGTTATTTTAATTCTGCATTGTGAAAGATGCGCTTTTATGAGGAGTTATTGAGAATACATGAATGCCTTTATTCAAATAAACAATTCCTGTATTTTTCGAGTTTAATATTAAAGGAAAATTCCATGGGCATGGTTTAAATTAATAAATCCCATTAATATCTTCATAATTATCTCTAAATCTACTTTGATCATCTCCACACCTTTTTTGGTAAAAAGTTTGAGAAAATACACTATTAAGACCTTTGAGACCTGGGTATCGCTCATTTGACATACCAGCCTTATTCAAAGACTTACTGAAAATAATCACAAAGGTCACAATAACATCATAAATATAAAAATAGCCACAAGATACTTGCTTAGATAAATTTATTAGTGCATAGGTTAGAGATTTACTCCCCTCCAATATTAACAGAACAGAGGTTCATGTGAAAAACAAGTTTTGTTTTGTTTTAAAACAAACTCATTGAGGCAGCTATATAACAACAAGTAAAAAGTATGGAGTGGCCTATTCAAACTTCTCGTCTTGATGGGCAAATTATTGCATTATAAATAAAAAAATTCAACATGATGGGATTTTGGGGGTCATTTTAGGTAACCAGCTGTTAAACAGCAGAACTGATTTTTTCCCCCCAATCTAATTTGCGTATCTGTATAAATAATATTTACTGATAAAAATCTAGAAAACTATAGAATAAAAATACATTTTACCTAGAACGAGCACTGAGGCAACCGAAATAATATTTACTGATAAAAATCTAGAAAACTATAGAATAAAAATACATTTTACCTAGAACGAGCACTGAGGCAACCGATCTTTCCTTACTTTGCACGTAAACTTCCTCACAAACATTGGTGAGTGTTCTGGACTTAGAGGTAAAGAAATTTGTTCATTAATGAAGCCGAAATTTTTCAAGCGACTTCTTTATGGCTGACTTGCAAAAAGACCAATAATAATATTTTTTTCATTTTAAACATATTTGACATCTGAATAGCTCCAGCACATTCACAGTGTATTTGGACAGCAAAGCAGGAATATTCATACAGACAACATAAATTGTAAACTTTGCTGAATTTCATTACGTCAACAGACTGAATTATAGTTTACTGAGTAACTTTGATCTCAAACACTTTCAACAAAACACAAGTTTAAGGATTCTAACCTTTTAGGACTGAGTTATTGCAGTTAACATTATAGTTGAAGATTTGGAAACACTGACTGTGTTTAAAAAGGCACACATTACACTTTCCTCTAATTCTCTTACAGTGTAAATATATCTACATATCTACATGGAAATCCTTAAACAATGACAAGTCAAAAATTCAAGTTACAAATATTTTACACACAAAATAAAAAAAAAATAACCTGTAACATTAAATGCAGTTATTTGGTTACATTTGAAGTCTTTCAAGCTTTCAAGTCTTGCAAGCCGGCATTACAACAGCTATGTATATACTAAAACACTTCATATATGTTAAACAAGACATAAATTTCATAACAAATCAGTGTCTTAGTTTGTATTATGTTTTAGACTTTTCTGAGGGAGTTTATCCCTATGTGCTATATTCACACACCAACATTAGCAAGCTTCTGAATAAGAAATCTTGACTTGGCTTTATAGAGAAAAAGTGTGATTTTTGCCACATTCATATGAACAATAAGGCTAAACTGATCCATCAGTTTCCTTTGCACAAGGATTATTTGTAAAATTATCTGCTCAAGTTGAAATTCATTACTGCATTCCTTTACCAGAAATGTTGCAACTAACTTTTTATAATAACGGCAAGGATATAGGTAAGCAGTTAACCTTAGTCACATTAAAAGAAAAAACAAAACAAAACAAATCCAAACAAAAAATCTGGAAAGTGTAAAAAAGTTTTGTTTCTTTTTTCCTTCTCAAGTGTAATGCAATAGGCAGACAGTTAAATAAGTAGTCTTTTCAGGATAAAATATTTTAGCACTTGTTGCAGAAAAATTTTTTAAGTATAAAGCTTAGATAGGTCAAGGTGATTAAATAATTAATACACTTAAAGACAAGGCTACATCTCATAAAAATGTTCACAAGAGTGCTAACAAAAGCAGCACTGGTAACGTACTAAAATTCATTATTAGAATTATATCAGCAATAGGAAAAAAAAAGCCAAACAGTCAAAACTTAATAGGCCCTCCACTCCCTGTTAAAATTGAATGTAACACTGATACGAAAAAAATCCCAAGTTACTTTAGTTCAAAACAATTAAGAGCAAGTTTGTCTTACAAATGTATACTTTATGACGAAAATCCATCATGATGAAAATCCTGATACATTCCGATCTTCCTTTATGAGTAAACTTTAAAAGTGATTTTGTTTTCATCTTTAACCATTAGTGGTATGTCATCATCATGGAACAGTGTAAGGCATCATTTATGAAAAAGGGTTTGGTTTTACTGAAGATGTATTTTGGAGTTTCTGAAGGTTCGCAACTCTTGGAATGTGCTTGCTATGATAGTGTTGTTGCTAGGATAATTCCAAGTATCAGAAGCAATACAGTTACACATATAATTATGAACATCAATTTCTGCAAAAAAGAGAGAAAAGTTGAGATTGAAATACCTCCTCAGATACAGAACTGTTTAAATACACACATAGCCACAGAAAAGTAGTAATAATGATACCTAATCTGAATGTTTGGATTTTCTTTCTAAAAAATACTTACTGCTCTGATTTCCTGTTGTTAGTCTTTCTTGTCTAACATACATGTAACCATAGTTACAAGATAGAGCTATCTGTGTAACATTTCTGTATTTTGCTTCACAGAATAATTGTTATTACTCACACCCAACTTTTGTAAATACCACTACGTATAGAAACAGATGCAATAGTGAACATTTACTTATCAAGGTGAAGTTTAAGTACAGCAACATTGCTTACTGCCACCCTCCTTGGATAAATATTTGTAGCCTGTTCAAACCTTTACAACTGCACACTTAGTGGAATTCAATAAACATCAGTAAAAACACTGTGTAGGTAATAGCTCAGAAGAGTTGCACAGGGAAAAAAAAAAAAAAAGGATGGGTTCTATGTAAATGCATCAAGGTCTGACATTAGGTCAGGTTTTTCTGACTATAAGCAATGACACAGTAAATCCTGTTATCTGCCCATAAACCAAAACTGAGAAGAAACTGTAACATCAAAACTCAAAACTTCAATATTAAGAGTGTGTTAGTACAGAAAATTAGCTGTCTGAAATGACATCCCGCTCATAGTGCTTCATATATAGCTTGAGGATGCTACGTGTAAAAAGTTGAGTTCCTATTGGGCTCAGAAGAGTTAAGTGTTATTTTCTACTTAGCCTGGCTAGGTGTTATTTTGACAAGAAATTGTAGATTAGTATAGCAAAAACATGAAGACCGAAAGAATTCTCAAATTTATGTCGTAAAATTCCAGTTGAAATCTTTGCAGACTTCCTTTTATAAATATATTGTTATTTCCCACTGGTTCATTTAGTCTAGTATTAATAAACAGCTTCAAAGTAAGAAATTTTAGGATGTTCTGTAAGGCATGATAACCAACTTCATGCTTGCAGACATCTACTTTTATGAAAGCTCTACTTAAAACCATGGAAAATGCCATGTGATAAAGTTCCAAGTGTAACTAGTATTCTATATCTTAGTGCAAATTGTCTGCTGATGTGAACTTCCAGAACAAAAAAAAGAAAAAAAGAAATTCAAAGGACTGCGAGCCAGTAATGGGACTTTTTTGTCTCGTTTCCTTCTGTGTTTACGATTGCATTCTGTAAATCTAGCAGTTTACCACTAGATGGCACTTTCCAATATTCATGTGCATAGCTCTTTTTACAGTGTGCAGAGAGAAGATCCATCTCAAGCCTACCCGCCCCAATACTAACTGTACACATATTAAGGGTTAGTAGAACTATACAAGTTACCAGAGCAAAACAGGAGCAAAATTAGTTGATTAGTTACTTACTGCCACACTGGCAGGAAGTCATGCATGCTGAGGTTATCCAAGCATCACCGAACACCAACAGACAAACCAATAATTAGACCAATTATGGCAATCAATACCAATGACACAATGATAATTATCCACATTTTCTGTCAAAAAAACAAGGTATTATTATTTTAATATTACGCATATTAAGATTCACATTTATTTTCAATTTTTAAAATACTCAGTTTTCAAATCCATACTCATTTTTATTAAAGCCTATAATATTCTAAAATTGAGATAAATTTATCTGTATACTCTTGCATGCATGAGAATTAACATTTTAAAAGTGTTTACAGGTAAGCTACTGTGATTAAGACCTACATAATTATCAAAGATTAGAAAACTACCATTTACAAATACATTATGTGGGCTCTTTTGACACTTTTTGTTTCTTTGTAAAATCCTTTGGTAAATTTTCCTCCGTCTTATACTAATATATAACAACATTTCCTAACCCAATTTTAAATATCACAACTACAAAAAAGTAAAAAGTATATATTAATTCTATCTTAAAGGACTGAATACTACAACAACAACAACCTCAACTAAAATCGAAGGTCACTTCATACTGTGCTAAGTGAATATACTGATTAGCACAATTACAGGTAGAATGCATACCCTTCGTGCTTTACTTTGATATTTAACTGCCTTTTTTGTCTCTTCTTTTGCATGTTCCACGTAATCTGATGCATTCATCACGTTCTTCTCTATGTTGTTGATCATTTCACCCTTAAAAATGAAGTTTTGAAGAAAAAAATATTATTGGAATCCATGGATCCTTGTTTTATGAATCTAAGAGAAGTAAGGCTATAGAACATCAATGATTATTTTAAGCAAGTGAATAATGTACATATTACAGAATCACAGAATGGTCAGGGTTGGAAGGGACCTTTGGAGATCATCTAGTCCAACCCCCACGCCAGAGCAGGGGCACCTACAACAGGTTGCACAGGACGGCGTCCAGGCGGGTTTGGAATGGCTCCAGAGTGGGAGACTCCACAACCTCCCTGGGCAATATTAGTGGTTGACATTTTTTCTGCTTTGATGAGTAAAGGAAAAAGGCAATGAGAGGCAAGGGCTCAAAGTTCTAACCAAACAAGGAACATTCATGAGCAGGGAAGGCATATTTCTCCCTCTTGCAGGAAGAAATACTGAACACCTGAAAACATACCTTTGAATGGGAGGTATGGTTTAACAGCCAGAACTAAAACTGACAGCTAAAGAGATTACAAATCCCCAACGTGTCTGAAGTGGGAAAGGCTATTGACTATTTTGACACAACATTCAACACTTACTTAAAAAAAACATACATATAATAGTAACTTCAAATGTTCCTCAGAATCGAGGGTTTAGAAAGTCAATACGTAACAAATTCAAATTAATTATGATGAATGAAATTTGGGATGAAATGGAGGATTGGTGAAAAATTACAGAAGTCTATTACCTGTGTTTCTGTCCATCAGAAGAAATAATCAGCAGCAGTAAACAGCAAAGCATTAAAGAATGACGCACAAGTAACTTTTGTTCATTTCTAATTAAAAAGAAAACTGTACCAATTTGCCTTGGCTATATATTTAATATCAAAGCAACACAGGACTTCTAGAACAATACCCAATTAAAAAAAAAAAAAAAAAGTCCTTTTCAGGAAAGTTTCTCTCCTGAACATTATTCCCTTTTCACTTTCCTGCATAAATCAAAGAATTTTAAGAACAGAAGTTAAGAATATTTTTGTTAGATAATTGGTATATAAAGACTACAACTAGAACAAATTCATTTACATGTCAAGACAAAGCTTCTAAGAGATGACTTGAATGACTTGTCAATCCCTTTACATTCATGTTAGTTCTAAGGGCAATTATTCCTTTGTATTACCTGCAAATTGCATACATCCTTGCTAACGCACATTTTATTCTACCACAGTAGCACTTTACCATGTCTGTGAGAATCCCAAATTCCCAAGATATTAGCCAACATTCCAGGGGAGAGTTGTTCTTACTTACATGCACAAAATGTTCAAGAATATTACAATATAAGCATGTTGAAGAAAATATTAATTATACCAAACGAAAAGAAACATATATATAATATCATAACATATACTATGGGTACCTCTAGATTGTTGTTTGTCTAAAACAAACCAACAAACCTTTAATGATTAACTTTCATATATTATAAACACGGACAAAAAACACTGTACATCTGTATTATCTGAATATAAGCAATTGTTTCTGCATATTTCAAAGAGGAAGAGTATAGAAAAGAAAAAAATCCCACTTACGTAAATATGTTTGAATTGGTTCATTTACCTGAGTCTCAACAAACATTGCCATGTCCATAAACATTTCATGCAGTTCCCGTATGCTAGACTCCAGTTTCATAATATCCTTGTGACGTGACTCGATTTCGTTCAGAGCCTGCCTAGTTATTTGAGAGTCTGATATAATCTTCAGGAGAAGAAAAAAAAAAAGATGTGGATATAAATAAGTATGTGCTGACACACTTCTAAATAGCAGAAACAGCAGAATAGGAGAGAGACATAACTGGACCAGAAATACATACATCAGAAGTGAAAATCGAAGGATTACCACTCTCTAACATTTCTTCCAGTTCCTCATCAGTGGTGGTCTTCCCAGCTAGGATAAAAACAACAGTACGTCACATAACATTGCTTATTCATTACTGAATATAAAATTTTACATCAGAAGGATGACAACTCAAAGAAAATCCTTTTATTGAGCATTTTTCGGGATAAAACAATGTAGTGTTTATCCATTATCAAGTGCCATTTTGCATACAAAAAAAAAAATCTAGTAAGTCAGAAAACAAATGTAGATTCACAGCTACGATGAGGAATTCCTGGTTGGTTTTTTTTTTTTTGTTTGGTTTTGGGTTTTTATCAAATTGAAGTTTGATCAGAAACGATTACAATGTACATATGAACCTTGTTAAGTGGAGTGTTCTTCAGAAGGAAGAACTTGAGATACGGAGTATTTACATGACGTTCAATATTTACCTATTCAATCCTGTCACATATTGCCCACACAGTGGTGGAGAGAGTAAGGTCTTTATGTAATTTGATTTTACCAACATAGGATTACATTCATATTCCACACAGAGAAGATGATTACCCATAGAGTACCTTCACTTCTACTTTTCATAACACATCTAAGAATTTATGTAGGTTATTATTGCATGTTTAAGCAAATGGAATCGTATTGGTCACACTGGTATGACAAATGCAAGTGTTACGAGTTACACAACACATTCAAGTGATTTGCACTGTATGGTTTTAAAAATTACATATCAAATCCCTGTTCTTCCCATGTAAAATAAGTTGAGTATCTGTAACAACTTATATAATTCTGTCCTATCAAATGAAAGGTACAGTTTGAATATTACTTTCTGACGTTAATACCCAAGAATGCAGCAAAACCTACTTGTTAGTGCTGAGGAAAGCTGAAGGCTCTAATTGGGTCATAACTATGTTAACTTAAAAGAACCACATCTTGAGGTATTAGCCTCCCTCCCCTCAAACGTAGAGGTAAAGAAGAACTTAACTTGCCTGATCAACTTCACTGAAATGCTGAATTGAACCATTAGCATGAGAGGCTTATGACAAATTTAAGAAGCATATGAAAAGCAAAGTCTTCTTATAATCTCCTAACTTTTCTTTTTGCATTTCCTATTTCAGCAATATACGTATTTCCTTTTACAGGAGATATTCAAAAAGCCTGATTTCAAGTACAAGATGTTATGCATTTTTTTATGACACTTTCTGAGGTAGACACTGTAGTTCAGAGTAGAGTCAGGTACCTCTCTGAATACTCCTCATAACAATCAATGATGAAACAAGTCAAATGTGAATCAGTCAACAAATGTCTAGAGTACATCTAAGGGCAGCACTGATGTTATGTCAGCTGTATTTAACAAACGTGCCTATTGGCAAAAATAACATAGCATAAAAAGAGATGCTGTCCTGTTTAGCATGTTAATTTTAGAATGGCTTTTACTAACACTTGCTATCTTCAGAACACAGCTTTTCTTAATGTTTCATTGAAAGTTACATTGGAAATAAATGAAAGAAAGGAAAAAGATTTTTTTTTCTAGTAATTTCAACATAAAAGAAACAATTCATTGAGTTTTCTCTATTTTCTTTACACCTGTTCTGAAAAATAGTTTTAAAGACTTCATGCCGAACAGTAAAATTGTTTCTTTTCCCTCACATGCTTCAAGAAGATGTCCACAGTGTATGATGCTTTATACCATCTTTAAGTAATAAGAAATAATAGAGGTACTAACAGTATAATTAATCTTTTTTAAAAGAGCGTATTCAGGTCACTTACTTATCTCTAATTGTCTCTGTATCCGACCTTTGCTGCGTTCTCGAAAAAGAGTTTGGGTCTCGTTGTATTCCGTCATGACCTCCACAAACTTGTGAGCTAATACAGAGTGCTGTTTTTAGAGGATTTAAAAATGTGGAACAAAAATGTTTATTTTTTTTTTTGACATGGCAAATACTACTGCACAACAACTGAAAGTGGTATTTACTCTCCAACAAAACAGAACATGAAGTTCTGAAACTATTTCAGAAACATGAAACTCATTCTCCAGTTTACTAGAAACTTTTAAAACTTATTCAGTGATCATACCTGTGTTTTTCTTATCCTGAGGTCCACTGATGTCCGATTAGCATTTTCGCCCTGATCAAAACTTTGTTCAATAGCTAAGAACAATACAAGAATATTATGAATCAACATTCAGTATAATTATTTAATAGTGTGGCTCACTTGCTCTGTAAATACTATTAATTATTACTTTTTTCGTGTACAAAATCCCCATAGACATGTTTAACATTTCAGGGGGAGGAGGGGGATGGCAGTGATATATAAATATCTATTTATAACAATTTAAAATAATTTCTATAATTTGTACAGACCTTAAACCACAATTAACTACTTCAATACTCTTAACAGCATAACACTACTGTCTATTTGTCTGGAAAAAAATTCAAAAGGTGTAAGAAAACGGGCTGCTCTTACAGTTTAAACAATAAATACCATACCCTAATGTTCATGGAAGGACCAAAGTATATAGTAATTGTAATATAGTAACATCAAAACACTCAATATATTTCAAAACCTATGCTAAACAATTAAGACGTACTGACAGGGGAAAGTCACAGCAAAATTAGCTAGTCTGGATTTAAAATACAGCAAGTGCACTAGAGCAATTCCCTATGTAGACATTTATGCCACGGAGACTGTCTTTTTGCAGTTAAAGTTAATGTTCTTCCTAAACACCATGACATTCAGTTGCAGAATACATGTCTACACAGAGGTATTACTTTGCGTTGTAATTTTCTAGATTATTTCTGAAAGCAAGCAAGCTCTTTGTCCTGTTCCACAAACTAGGCTGTGCTGAGACCTGGTATTTATCAGTGGTGAAGCTTGCCAAGGAGGAATAAAGTAGAAGACGATACTGTTACTGACGTGGGCTGTACACTAATAGGCAAGGAGGTGGTTCTCTCTTTTTTTTCTTTAAAGAGCTGTACAATACAATTTATGCATACATAGTGAAGCTTTCAAAGTTTAAAAGTTCAGCTGCAATGCATTACGTTTGTAACACTGCTCCCATCCTGAATCATCACAAGCGACAGTAGTTCTATTTCTCCTCACAACCTACCCTTTAACCTGGCTCGGATTTTATTAGCAATCTTCTTTATTTCCTCATTTAATTCTTCAAGTTCTTCCTTTGTTCCTTTAAAAACACAAATAAAAAATATTTATAACTGTTAATGATTGATAATAGTAAGCTAGCAACCATCTACAACTCCACCTTGCAATCTCATAATGATATTTAGTACAACCATGCAAAGAAGTAGTTTATTCTAATCCTAAGTATTTTCAATATGATTTTTATAACAGCATACTATCAGATTCCTGCTTCTTATGACAGGCCCTTACACTTGGGAAATGTTGACAAATCACTAACTAAACCAGGTGATAAAATATTCCACATTTTTTCTTAACGTAACACTTTCAGGGTAATATTCATTTGTTGGTCAAAATGAAAGTTCACTGAAGTCTGTCAAGTCAAAAATACAGATTCATCTCACATTTCTTGAGTTGTGTTGTTTACCACAGACTTATTGCTTTTACCCTTATTAACATAACTGTACCCTGCGCTACTTCTATTTTTTGAAGAATACCATACAGAGTATGAAGAACTTAACTAGACTTCTGTTATTTGGTTTTCCGAAGACACTAATTCACAAGAGCATACATTACTTACAAGCAATGTCATCTTCCTATGCAGTTCAGATGTATTGAGCACAATTTTTAGCACAAAACATAAGCCGATAAATTAACTGAGACTGCAGATTCTAAACATTCAGGTGAACCCTTATTAAATCTGAGATTCATTGACTGTATACGATTGTTAGGACAAAAAAGCAGTCTGCAAAATCATCTGTAAGAATACAAATATATGCCCATCCACAAACAAAGAAAATAAGTAGAAAAGAAAAACTTAACATCCGAAGTTCAGTTTTCATCAACAAGAAGATAAATGTTAAGCTAGCGCTGCAAAATTCCACGAAAACATCTCAGCATCTTTTCTTCCCTTTTCTTTACACCCTGCCCACAAACTCAGGCATGCCTTGAATTAAGAAGTGTTGAGAACAGAGAAGGTTCCATGTTTCTGGCTAAGTTCCCTAATCTTTCGAGTTCTCTCTTCAGAAAGCACATCTTTGCTTTCAGCTTTGGGGTTACAGCCTCTAAAAATAGGGCTCTAGCATGGAACTCTTACTACCACTAAAGCAGCTGGATGTAATGTTAGACAGGATCTTGCCCCTAGTAAATAAAGAGAGGTTGATGGCTCTACCGTATGAGCTTCAGTTGACAACTTCAACATTTTCACTAATTAAAAGAAATGCAAGTAGCCCCTAAGTTTCTGAAGACACAATGAATTTCAAGATACCATATTAAACTGAGTTTTGGTCTAGCAAAGGTTTGGTTGATGCAGCAAATATTCTGAAAATGGATTTATTGAAATAAGACTTTAAACAGGTAAAAATAAGCAAGTGGAAATATTAATTTGATACTAAATATGGAAAACTGTTACATTTTGCATTCCGAATAGCTGTATTTTAGAATATCTAGCCACATGTATTTGAAGCCTTAAAAAAGTGACACTCACTTCCTTCAGGATTTGGTGCTGACAGGATAATGCTGTGCTGCTTCTTCACTTCTTCCACATTTTGTGCTATTTTTGCTATATTATTTCTAAGTTCCTCAACCTAAAAGAGGGGAAATATGGGAATGAAAACATTAGAATAATTCCAGCTAAAGATTTAAAAAAAAAAAAAATATATATATACCCTTGGCAATAAAAATCATAAAGTATTTCACTGCAACATTTGTAAGTATCTGACAGAAATCGCAGCAGAAATGTTGACATTTAAACAGCTCGCACTTTTTTTTTAAGAAAAAATTGTATTCTTAATAGCAAATGTATTCTGTATAACCAAAAACTTAAGCACTACAATTCCTAATAAAAAAGATTTTTAAATTCTATATGCAAATTCTTTGTTGACAGGGAGTTAAAAACACTTCTATGCAGTAAAGACAGAAAATACCCTGAAATAAACAAGAAAAAGTGTTGCCAACATTTGATTTGGCATACCATTACAAAGCATATTGGGGATGGGGGGTGTAGATGAATTGTTAAACCTAGTTACAGCAATTAAAATGCACAGAGAGGAAACTGTAAGTCTTTAATGCATGGTGAAAACTGTAAGTTTACCTGTTGGAAAAAGTCATCCATAAAATGGTCTTTTTCAACAATAACTGTCTCCCCATCTTCATTTCCTTTACACTGTAAAAGACAAAAAAACAAATCTATGAAATAAAACTCAGGATACTGTTCTGAAACGACGACTTCTTCTGCATTGCTACTGCATACACGTTTGTCAATAGTCTGCAACACCAAAAAAGTAAGTCTTCCTCTTCCGAGGACTGTAATCTAAAAACAGGTCAAAGAAAGTCACCTGACTACCACAAAGTTGTGAGGGCTAAGGCACATACTCCTCTGTAAGCAACTTCAGGACAGAACCAGTCATAAGCGATGCCACAGTTTTCAGCACCTGTCAAAAATTATTGAAACATAATTTTGCATATAAATGTTCTCTCACGGCATAAGGATACTTCCACAGTGAGTCCCACATGAACTAAAAACAGTAAATCAAACCCTCTCAAAGAAATGCTAAGAGGGATGCTGACGACTGACTTTTGATGTAATAAGCTGAACATCTAATGAAAGCTAGAACAAAAAGCTATCAACATCTGCTTACTAGTTTTGCCCTTGGGTGTTTTGAAGGCTGCCATTCCACACCAATTTAGAAATAATTACGCTACAATAAAGTATACACACATTACATCACTGATATACCCTTAGAACAGCAGCCAAGGAGGCAGAAGCTTGTGTTGACAGCCTCTCACACATCTCTAGGGCACACAGTTCAGCATGTTCCCCAAGTCACACTTCCCTAACCCTTGAGCCAGCCCAGCAGAATATATTGATCTTGACACTAACTGAGATTCAAATATGCTCCAAGGAAGAGAGAATTAACATGCATCATATAAAGGCAAAGACTTCCAGCTTCCATGTTCTCTAGTTCCCTCTGTACAGCAGACCCTTTGAACTGCACTGAATCAAAATTAGAACAAAGTATTACTCTACCATAAAATGAATGTGTTATCTGTTATAAAAAACCCTACAAGATCGGTAATATTAAGGGATTTTCATGTTCCAAACTCCTTTTTTCTTACAAGCCCCTCAGCCTTTGACCTTCTAGCACCCATTTTTTGCTCCTAAACCCTGACCCTATTACCCAATAAGCCCTTTGTTTCTGGTTTTATTAAATTAGGCAAGATGTGTATTAGTTGCATGACAATTCTGCAATTTAATCCAATGTCAAATATTGCTATTATCTAATACAGAAGGTTGTACTCAATGATTATCTATGCAAAGTCTACTAAGACTGTCCCAAATCTTCAAGGACAGTTACTACTTATACTTTTTGACAGTTCATTTCCTACAAATTCAGGGAGTGCATAAAACCCTGTGACAGTATTTTTCTAAGAAATCATTTGGTTTTCATGCTCAGGGGAACCATAAAGCCGCAACTGGATTAAAGGAATTTGGATGCTATTAATCTCCTGGACCACCCTCCCATCACTCATAATGCTCATTAAAGACTTTCTGCAGTTCCTCATTTTGGGAAGATGATTGCTACAACTCAGTATTAAAGAACCTGTTAGGACTGTAATCAATTAACAGTCTTGCTTAATACAAATAGGCAAGGAAGACTGCACAAATGAAGTTACCCAACTTTTACCCATACCAGAGACTGCAGTGCTACAAAGCCACCAGTTACAAGTTAATATTTAAGAAAGAGCTACCCTTTAAAGACATTTTATTTTATTATCTATGTAAAAGAACACCTTCTGCCGACATTTACTAAGTAAGAATAATCTTTCTAACTGTTTATAACCACATCCTGTATTTAGTTAATCAAACTAAAATAATGAAAATAGTTGATACTAAATAGTATCATTCAGCATGTCAGCTTTTAGTTTGTTTAAGAAGACCTTAGTAAAACATTAAACACCTGAGTGAATCTTAAACAAGTGAAAGATACAAAAATCTTACTCAGAAGTCTTGTATGTGGATGCTAGACTGGAAGGAAGCAATCATGATTCCCCACCCTGCAGTCAGTTCAACATTCATTTTACTTTCACATTTGGTTGCAGTGACACCATTGACAGAGCAATTTGCTGTCTACAATTTGTTGAAGGATTTATGGACAGCCTACCTTGTACATCGGCGCTTGAGACACCTAATGACTTGTCAACCTCTATTCTCTACATTCTTAAATCATCACTACCTAAAATACAGCTTATTTGCTAACTCTCTTCAACAAAGTGATCTCAAACTTCTTTTGACAAGCATGCAATTCAACCGAGAACTCACTTTTGTCATCAAGTTTAGCAGAAACATATTGTTCCTCCTGGACCTTACCTCATCAGTATAAGTAGTATCACCAAAAACTGATAAAAGTTTCACGTCAACGCCAAGAGCAATCCAATGAAGTCTGTTTGCAGCTCATACCTTGACCTTGGGACTGAAAGTCTGAGCCATACAACTCTATAAACATTCATAGACTTATAAAATGTATCAGGTTCCCTAAAAAGTTGGTTTATATGACAGAATCCAGCTATTTAGACAGTATCATTTCTCAGCTCCGAGTAAGAGGTATCCTGATGGTTTATGAAACTTCTGACGTTTCCCATACCTTAATGAATTGCAGAAATAAGGCTAGCTTGAGATGTCTTACCAAATTAGCTACTGAACTCTGAAATTGAAAACCACTTTTGATCTAAAAACATGACTATTACTTGCCCTTGAAATTCCAATCAAGGTTAGTTTTTTCTCAGTCCAGGTGACCTATATTCCTGTGGCAGGCTGCAAGGACAACAACTGACCACCATCATCCCTATGAATCAGACCCAAAGGATGGGTTAGAGTGTGAGAGTTTCTCCTCGTAGCATCGGTGTTTCAAGAAATTCTTTCATATCAGAGTAGCCACGGAAGGCTTACAGAGGGACAAGGGGATCTGTCAGGCACCTTTGGCGGGTCAGTTGTTAAAATGCATTTAGTAGTATTACTGCACAACCAGAAAAAAAAATCATATGATAACTGACTACAAGAAATTACTTTACGCTGTTACGACATGGAAAAAATACTGCTCATCTTCAGAAAATTCCATGTTTGAACAAAGACTAATGTAAGACATTAACTCAGGAAAAAAAGAACTCAGTAATGTTTTCCTCTTTCTGAAAAGGTTCCTTTTGCATGTTTTCCATACCACCCAATTCTGCCAATTTTAACTTTTATGATCCTGTGGTTCTTCACTCATTCCTAACCAGTTTTAGGGGCACTGAGTGAATGCCCAAGAAATAGTTTACAAAAAAAAAAATCAATGCAGTTCTGTTCAATTACAGTTCCTTTAAAAAAAAAAACAAACACAAAACAGACACAAATCAACTAACCAACAAGACACACAAAAAAGCTATAATCAAATGTAAATGTATTTTTCCAAGGGTATGTCTAGGATATCCTCAGTAACACTGAAGAATAAAGAAATATAAAAAGCATGTATTTAAAATGATTCACTGATCAATCAAGAAAAATGGATTTCAATAGAAAGCTCTGCAGCCACTTCAGTATATAACAAGATGGTAATTATTGAGCCACATGAACAATGCACCCCAAACTTCAGATCTAAAACACCACACTTAAGCAGAAAATGTTTACATCCTACCTCCTTCTTGAATGATTTAAAAACAAAACCAAAAAAGTCTGAATGAGTTTTATTAACAGATCTTTAAAAAGACATGTGGTTTTTGTATCTGACAATGGCTGAATGTGCTGAACTGAGTATCTGAACACAGATCCTACAGCTCCCTTCAAGTCATTTCAAGACGGACTTGCATCCGTGAACAGCAAACCATTGAAGGCTGGGAGCATATTTTACACAATTGTTGCTATGTACTTGCCCTGTTGTTTTATCTTCCCTAAATACCTGCTACCAACCACTGCTCAAAACAGCATATTGGATCAGAGTGAATCTTCTATTCTGCTTTTAATCTTACACTCATTTATGCTCAAAATAACTAAAACCAGTCTGGGATTTGATCAATTGTCCAATTAATTGTATTAAAGGACAATTCAAACAGCTGAAATGATTTTGGCGTGCTTAGACTGATTTAGAAATTACATTAAAATAATCCCCTAGAAGTAGACAAATACAATTATGGTTGCTATCTTCTGAAAAGGCATGTACTTTATAAGGCTTTTTCTAGCTAAAGAATAAGAGGAAGCAACATTATCTGAAGGCTATATAATCTGTATGTCTTCAACAATTTCTCCAACAACTGTTTTAGCACTGTTTAACTGCCTTAATACAGTGTATTAACAAGCGTATCAAAAAGTTATGACAATTTGATGTTAACGGACCACAAACATCGATAAGTAATATTTCTCCTTCTTCTTTACAAAGATGAAGGGAAATCCAGGAAAACGTTACAACTTTCAATAACAAAATAATTTGCTTGCTGCCAAATAAAAATCCAGGAACACAGAAATGAGGACATGTAAACTTAAATTTACATTTGTCCTAAAGGGAATACCATATTTATTTAAAATGAGTCATTATAGACTGGCCAAAGTACTGGGATCTCTGAAACTACCTGTATATCACATTGGGTCTTTGGGCAAATAGGGCAGATGGAACTTGTGTGTCAGGTACAACCAAAGTAACACACAATGACATTTTTGCATGAAGG
>NW_009649062.1:458090-459796 GCF_000708025.1 Charadrius vociferus
CCCGTTTCAAAACCACAACATACATGCTCTACCCTTCACATAATGATTTAGCCAAATAAAAGACAATGGAATTACACTAATCAAACTGACAAAGTTTTAAAAATAGGCAAATAAATGTTAATACTTTATTTCTTCAGATTATGTATTCCTTTTCAAAGCAATCTTATCAATCTATGTTCAAGGATCACTGTTATCATCTGCATTTATATTAGTAACGGAAAATCACTTCACAAAAACAATCTTTTTTGATATTTCAGATAAAGATGTTAAGATGACAGTTGCTACTTCCATGAGTTCCCTGTGGAAATCAAGTTGTGCAAAAGCCATCTCCCTCAAATATGCAACTGTTCAAAACTTTGTCTCAACTACACATTGAAGTGTTAAAAAGTAGGCTGGATCTTAAATACTTTCTTCTACTTAGAAGATTTCAATTTTAAGTCTCCAAGCTTTGTTAATTCTACAGGCAGTGAAAATTATGTTGATGAACATATGAAGCACTTCAGCAATACTGACCATTGTGTTTAAAGTAGTAACTTGCTTCAGTAACGTTGCAGTTAAAGTAGCAGCTTGCTGCAGTACAGTAATGTTTTCAGATGTCAAATACTAAGGCTGTCTTAACAACCGCTCTGTACAGTTGCTTTAAAAATTTTAATAATACCTAAGGGGGATGCGTTAGGGTTTGGGGGTTGTTTTACTTTAAAATTAAAAAAAAAATAAATACAACAGACCACTGCTGCTTCCCCTGCTGTCAGAATGAAGCCTAAGTGTTTAGGATTATAAATTAAAAAGCAAATTCAGATTACCGTTTGCTGCTTCCTCTTTCTGGGAAGCGTGCACCATCACTGAAATTTGGCACATATTCCCACAACCTGAACATATTTAGAAATAGGAAAAGGGAAGAAGTACACCTAGAACAAAATACACATTTCTTTGGCACAACTCTGAAACATCTTTCCTGGTAAAGATACTGTATTCTAATAATGCGAAAACTTTTTGGACATCACTACATCCTTTTGGGGAGGAAGATGAAGTAACTGGTAATTCCATCACTTAGAGATGGACCTTCCAAAAAATATTTTGTGATCCAGAAGATATGAACTTAATTTTAAGACAAACGAGCCCCAAACCCGCACGCAGCTCAGCACAGACCAACTTGGAGTCCCTGAAATATCACAGGAACTCCTGTGCGCTCTCCCTTTCTTCTCAGAGGGAGAAGAAAAAAAAAAAAAAAGTCAAATACCATTATTTTAACCAAGCCATATCCCGTTGAAAACAGACATGACAGTACCTCCCTCCAACTCTCCCTTCTTTTTCAGGATACCGTTTTCAAAGCACAAATAAGGGAAAGGAAAGGAGCATATAAACATAGCCAGCTACCATTTTGTAAACACACAGAAAATAAAATCTGCAGATAGCTTTATTGACGCATTACTGGTTAAACAGTTCCCAAGCAGAAAGATCTACCCAACTACATCACGGCCAGCTCGAAAACACGATTATTATCCAGTTTATCTGCCATTCAAAGCGTTACCGTTCGAAAGGCGCTGGAGATCGGGAGGAAGCAGGGGAAGATGATCTATAAAAGCCGGCGCAGCTTGAGCTCAGCCGCCCTCTCCCCGGCTCCCGGGAGGAAGCCGCCCCCCTCCCCGAGAACGGGGCTGGAACGCGGCCTGCGGCGGCCGGAGCCCTCCCTACCCCGGGGCGCC
>NW_009649062.1:460386-463621 GCF_000708025.1 Charadrius vociferus
CCCCGCTGACCGCCGGCGGCGGCGGGGGAGAGGCCGTGAGCGAGCGGGCAGCCGCGCTGGTCTTAGCGAGCAGCATGCGAGAACGGGTAGGAAGGTATGGCTGAGCAGAGTGTGGCCACAGAGGTGTTTAAGAGGGGCGCTTCACCAGAGGGAGTGCCGGAGGAGTGAGGTGTCCGCACAGTACCACAGGCACCCGTGAGGAAACGCCCATCCCGAGGGAGCAGTGTCCCCACAAGAAATTATAACACTCGCAATTTTGGGAGACTGTCATGTGAGAAAGAGTTGTAAAAAAAATTGTGGTATGTTTATTTCTTAGTTGAATTTTATTTAATTCTTCTCCGGTACGTGACGTGGGTAGGCTGCAATCAGACTTCATGTAATTCACGTTTATTCCAAAAAGCGCACAGACACTTCTGTTCATCACAGGCCACAGAGACATCCCTGTGCCCTGCCATGGCACTAAGCTACGGGTTGCAGTCTGCAGTTGACCCCAGAACAGCTGGGAGCGGCCCATGTCACGCCTGGAAACGACAAGCAAGCTGCACACTCCCATCCCACAGAGCAGAAGACGAGCCACCGACTTGCTTTAACTCTTCAACTAAAATGTGTTAACACGCGGTGCCTGTTAGTGATGTTTAGGGCTCTGGTAAAAACACCAAAACTTTGCCAAAGTCTAAATCTGTACAATAACAGGTATTTCCTAAAGGCCCGGGAGTTCTAGGAAATAGAGCGTGCACACACTATGGGAAGCACAAAGTCCTCAGTGGTGGTGTGTCCTTAGGCGCATCCTAAAAAGTACTACTTCAGACTATAGTCAATTACCTGTAATTATTAGTATCTCAGTTCTTTCATATATAGACTTTATCGTCTAGACTACATGTTCAGCAACTGTAAATTCTAAAAATGTTTATTTTGGATACTGAGCATAATAATCAAATGCGTAATTTTCCTCATGTATTTAAAGAATTTTATTCCAGTGCTGGATCAGGAATTTAAAGGTCCTGAATTAGCAATGTAAGCCATTTTAATGACAGTAAATTGCTGAATTTTTGTTTTCTGAAAAAATTTAAATCTACATCTGCCCTTCATCATTGACCAAGTAAATGCTTATCTTCCAGGAGTGTCGTCTCTTAATGAAACCTAGAGTCAGACATGTTTTACTTGGTGAGAAAATGAATAAAGTTTGTCTTTTGAATACATATTTTGATTCAATTTTGCTACTGTAGGATCTATTTTACCTATCCATGCTGTAAGTGACTAATTTCCTCTTCAAACTTTTCAGTGTAATTTCCTGTGTCGTCTCGAACAGCAGTCTGCAGACCTCCATTCCGGCCTGAGCTCATGTTCCAGAGACATTTCCGCAATCACTGCTTTAACTGGGAAGTACAATTACGTTGCTTTTCACTGCTTGCCTGCACGTAGTGTTGCCTTCGTTTACAATTTACAAAATGAGTTTGCTTCCTACTAATATAGCAGTTATATTCAAACATGCTGTTTAGCTCTGTGACTGTTTATCTCCAGCACTACCTTTTGTGCCTTTTACTTTCTGCATTTATCTGCGTCAGTGAGTTGCTAAGTTTCTTCACAGATGACCCGAATCAAGACATAGGAAATGTAAAGATCTTTTAGAAGTAGTTATTCTGTTGATTACGTAGTGATATCTTATGGACTCTAATCTTTTAGATAGCGATCTAACACTGCTGATGTGTGCTCGGAAGTGTTTTGTTGCCTTTGCTGAATGGGGTTATCTGGAGGAGATGTTTTGTGGATCCTCTGAACTGAACACTTACTTATAAATGATGATAAAACAGGTGATAAAAAATAGATTCCACGTAGTAATTTACCTTCGTAACAATGAATTAAATATTTGCCAGGCCTTCAAATGCTATGATAAGGGCCTTTTAAATTAGAAATCTATTTTAATTATTTGAAAATAAAGTATTAGGTAGTATTACCATTTTGCTTGCAGGGAAAAAAAAAAGTAGTTTACTAGCAAATTTGTAAAAATATTAGGAAGTTTCTAAAGTACACTGAGTGTTCTATACACAGTTACAGATTGGTTTTTTTTTTTCTTGGAAGTGTTTATATTCTTAAAAACTGCCAAACTCCACTAATGTGGCTTTATGGGCTCCTATTTATAAACGCATGCCTATTTGTCAAGAATAGAGGTGGAATTCACAAGGGTTTTATAAAGATAGCATTGTGCTGAGACAAATTTGAGTTACATATTCTGAAAAATATCCTTCCTGACACCTAGAGGCCATCAATAAAAATGCTAAAAAACCCGCAAAACCAACTCGTCCTAAAAAGGGAAAGCAAATTTAACAAGCTAATGATTTTCCCTATGAAGAAAATGTTATGCAACATTTAGATTGGCATTACAGTATCAAATAAGCAAAAATTACAGCAGAATGTGACCACTGTTGTAAAATTTTCTGTGAACATTGCCCCTGTCTGTAGAAAATTAACAAGAAATAAGCTATGTTGTATACATCACCTGTCATGAAATATTTTCTGTTAATTCAATCTGAGATATTTTAAGAAGTCATGTATTTATTCTAGATCATGGGGTGCAGTATGCAGACGACATAAAAGTTTAAGTATACCGGAGTAAAAAAAAGCGACACCTTAAATATCGGTGTGAACCCACGAACTTGGTATTTATAGTCCCATGCAAAACACTTCTGTTCTTTGAAAGTCAATTTTTGAACAGCTTTGCTCCACTGAAGTTTGGACTTTAGAGCTTAAGGATCTATTCTAACTCCAGGGCTTCCAAAACAACTTTTATTTTCATTGAGGTACTCTCTAGCGAATGCAGATCAGTTTGTATGAAGAACCAAAAATAATGGTCATTAGGTACATTTAAGGGAAGTCCTTTTGAACGTAAGTGTTTTTACTCAAAAGCTGTTCAATTAAATTCACCTGCTGCTTTTAAAGACTGTATTAAACCGTGCTGGAGGCAGTTTAATAGGTTTTCGAAGTAACTACACAGAATTTTTAAACTCTGTCCACAGAATGTGTATCACCAGGTGACTAAAACAATTTCTGATGCGATTTTAATGACCGAACTGGAAGACTGCCACGTTCCCTGGGCGGCTCGGCCTAGCACAGGGCTCTGCCTCACCCCTCATCACCAAACCTCGGCCGTTACAGCAGGCGGTGCGACTCAGAACCGCAGCTCGGTCTCCTCTCTAACGGGCGGTGGGTACACAGGCGGGCGGAGGAGGACGGCCCC
>NW_009649062.1:464604-558245 GCF_000708025.1 Charadrius vociferus
GGCGCGCAGAGCACGCGCCTTGGGAGGTGTTTGGGAACCGAAAAGGGCGCCCGGCCCCTTCCGGCTGGGCCTTGAATCAGCTCGCCTGTTGTGAGCTCACATGCTTCCATTTCCCCTGCAGACCCAGCATGGCCGCCCAAGGAGAGCCCCAAGTGCAGTTTAAGGTAAGGGAGCGATTTGGGTTTTTATTTGGTTTTGTTCTTTTTTTTTTTTTCTTCAGTAGAAAAGTAGCATGAACTACTCGAGTGCCAACGTGGATGGTAAGTTTGGTTTTGCAGTGCTGGTCTTTCCTTAATAGTGCAGTTACTTTATTGTAGTATTGCATATAACTTGTACAAAAAGACTCTGTTGCGCTGTGTCAGTCTGATGGTATTTGTAGCTTAGTGTAAGAAATTTAATGCTTGTAGAATGATTTAAGTTTCAGAAGTGAAGTTCAGTGCAAGAAGTGTTTAGAGTGAATTAGAATTGTCTGTTTTCTGCTGTGTATTGATTGTTTAGGGGAAAATAACTTAATGTTTCCAAACAGAATTTTCTGGTGTTTTGTGGTGTGTTTTGTTCTTTTTTGTTATCTTAACAGCCAGAAGTCTTTAAGACTGCTTCATGAAAGATTGTTACTGGTGTTTCTTACAATACTTGGCTAGAGCATTCCAGTTGTTCTTATTGCAGTTGTTTGGGTTTTTGTTCATTTTTTAATTGTAAGATCATCGTGGGTTTCTCCTGTTGGGGTTCTTAATTGAGTTCCTTTCTAAATGTGGTCATTTTCAGGTTGAAAACACCAAATATTCTTAATTCAGTTACTAGTAGCTTAGTAGAACCATATTTATAGTGCGTTGTAGTCTTGAGCTACAGGAACTAGATAAGTCTGACTAGAATTTTTGTGTGGTAGGCTTAACAAATTGGGTACCATTACAGTGAGTCACTTCATGGGGAATTCGGTCTTTTGTTTACAGCGTCTTACAGGACTAAGGTCTTTGTAGTAATAATTAGTATTTACACTAAAATGACCAATAAATGTATTTAGAAGTATATTGTTCTGACTTTTTTGCCTTTATCTATCAACAGCTTGTCCTGGTTGGTGATGGTGGCACTGGTAAAACAACATTTGTAAAACGTCATTTGACTGGTGAATTTGAAAAGAAGTATGTAGGTATGTGTGAAGAAACATTTGAGATCTGGTATGTTACAATCAGAATTGCGATTCTTGACTTGCTAAGTGCACTGCTTTGTCTTATTATAGCGACGCTGGGTGTTGAAGTTCATCCTCTGGTGTTCCATACCAACAGAGGCCCTATTAAATTTAATGTATGGGACACAGCTGGCCAAGAGAAATTTGGTGGCCTGCGAGATGGCTATTACATTCAAGGTAAGATGTGCGTATGTGTGGGAATATTCTGGACCTCTTGCAGTTCAATCCTGTGTTCTATTCGTGTTGGCCACTCTGGAAGCTGTCAGTGCTGCTTGCAGTGATGAGCTGGTTTCTGGGTCTTCAAACTCTTCATGTAGGTGTGATAATTTCCTTTGCCAGGCAACTTGTGTTGGTGTAGGAATATTCTAAGATTGTGTTTCAGTATACTGCAGGCTTTAGTATTAATGAAGAGTAGTGGTGCACTTTAAATGACAGGATATTGCTGATGAAATTCAGTGTTGAAGAGGTGAAAGTATGTGCTTCAGTTAGTACAAATTTGTATCTAGTAACGTACCATGCTGAGGCAAGGCCTTGGAGCACACAAACTGAAATTTTAGATATGATGATAAAGTTGTACGTCTCCATGCCAGAGTCTAGTTGTCTTTCTAAAAAAGTACTGATAGTGTCCCTTAACTTCTGCTGGGCTAAGCTGTGTTCTGTGTGTACTTCTCACCTGCATATCTTTAAAATTTTGCAAGGGATTATTAGATTTTTGACACTGTTGCTTTTTCTTTAGATGTATTAGGGTCGAGTCAAGCCTCTGTGTTCTTTGAAAAAGCGTTCTGGACAAGAGCATCCTGAGATGTGGGCTACAAGCTCTAAACCTACTTGAAGGCCTCAATAGCATGGCTGATATTAGTTAAATAAGTGTATAAATCAAAGGTGACTTGTAATCTTTGTGTATTCTTATGCCATGCAACACTATGTTACTTACTGGGATGGTTACATTGATAAAACTAGCTGGTGTTTAGATTGGGCACTAAAGATGTGAGATGATGTGGCCATGGGCTGAGTTCTGTGGACTTGTGCATGGAATTTGTTAATAGAATGTGGGATCTCAGAACTGAAGCTGAGAGGTAAAAGTTAATGCAGATGCGTAACCCTAATGTGGGATTTCTAAGGTACCTCCTCTCTTCCCATATTATAACCAAGTGCTTGCTCTCCTGATGTAACTCTTGACTATTCTTTTCTTGCAGCTCAGTGTGCCATCATAATGTTTGATGTAACATCAAGAGTCACTTACAAGAATGTACCTAATTGGCACAGAGATCTGGTACGAGTATGTGAAAACATCCCTATAGTGTTGTGTGGCAACAAAGTGGATATTAAGGACAGAAAAGTCAAAGCAAAATCCATTGTCTTCCACAGGAAGAAGAATCTCCAGGTATGTTGGCATGAGTCTGGAGGAGTCAAACTTGTTGAGTCTATTGACTCTGGCTGGGTTCTGTGTAGTAATTGAGTGTTCTGCTTTTGTCAGTACGGGCTATAATATTTCAACTTTATGTTCTGTTGGCTGTCTGAACCTAACTTCAGGAAAGGGGGAAGCGATGATATTAAATGTGATCATCTTTGGTCTTGAGCAGAAGCAATGACAAGTTCTTGAAGAGCTGGTGTGTGTTTAGCTTTTACTGCCCAGAATCTCATCAGATCTCACAGAAGTGAGACAAAAGTAGATGGAAGTCGGAGGACAAAGATCAATGCACTACTGTCTCTTGAAAGTTATGCTTTGATTAGATTGCATACCTCACTTTTCAATTACCAATTTCGGCCTATTTCCCTGAAACTGTACGTTTCTAGATGCTTAGATCATAACTGTTTTCTGGAATATAAACAGAAGTTGTATGGTCAAAAAGAATACAAAGGGTAAAAGTGGAGCTGATAACGTGCATGTTAATCTTCGTATGGCCTAAATACCAGTTAAAGGTGAGTCTTTTTTTAATAATGAATAATATGTACTTTTTTCTTTCAGTATTATGACATTTCAGCTAAGAGTAACTACAACTTTGAGAAGCCTTTCCTCTGGCTTGCTAGGAAGCTAATTGGGGATCCTAACTTGGAGTTCGTTGCCATGCCTGCTCTTGCACCACCTGAAGTTGTTATGGACCCAGCACTGGCAGCACAGTATGAGCAAGACTTACAGGTGAGATAGGGCACAAAGCTCAAATGATTGCCTGGTAATTAGTGTTTGGACTCTTGGGGCAAACAACTGCAGAACAGTTCTTAAGTGTAACTTCTTTGTTCCAGATTGCTCAAACCACTGCACTGCCAGATGAAGATGATGACCTGTGAGGGATGAAGCTGGAGCCCAGCGTCAGAAGTCTAGTTTTATAGGCAACTGTCCTGTGATGTCAGTGGTGCAGCGTGTTTGCCACTTTATTATCTAGCTGAGCAGAACATGTGCTTAATCTTTGGAATGCTGAAAGAGATGAATGGGCTTCGGAGTGAATGTGGCAGTTTAAAAAAAAAAAAAAAAACAAAAACAAAAAACAAAACAAAATGAAAAAAACCAAAACAAAAAACTTCATATTTTGGACCTGCATATTTAGCTGTTTTTTGGACTGCAATTACTTCCCCTTTTGAGTTTCAAATATAAGACTGCTGCAGTCACATCAGAGTGTTAAGTGGTAAATCTTGTTTCTGTCATTCTCATTCTTTTTTGTTTAGATAATAAAGTTGTATTTCAAGTATCTCTAAGCAAGTGAACTTTCATGCATTGTTAGGAAAAACGCTTCGAAGTGTCTTCTTCAGTTGAGGCTAATATTTGGTTGTCTACTGCATTTCTCATTCTCTGTGCTCCTTTTCCCTCCTGCTTCTCATGTTGTGCTCTTCTTGCTAAATCAGAGCTAACAGTTAACTTTTGCTTGATTTCCTGAAGCATATAACTAAAGCACCTGAGGAAAGCTGAACTAACTGCCAGGTAAAACTAAAGCAGCGAACACTTGACTGGTAAGTGTGACTGGATCAGCATTCCCATGTAAATGGGAATACTTGTGCTCTGCAGGGTGTCATGAGAGAAAAGTGTGTGTAGTTCAGCTTGCATATGCTACCATTAGATACAGTCTCTCAACTTCTAGTATAAAATGCTTTCACAGAGCTCTGTATTTTTAGTAGCCAGAAACAAATGGCATCTAGGTCTGTTAGGTGACTCTGAAGCTGTATCTGTGCATGGAACATCATTCAGTAGAGCTATAGCTGATTAAACAAACTCTAAGCATCGTAAAATTCACTAACTAGAAAACAGCTGTTTGAGCTAAAAAGTTCTTGGCTACAAAACAGCATATTAACTAAAACCACACTTATAAATATTGAGACTTTACTGTAACTGCACCAAGTTCTTAATTTGAAACTCTAGCTTATTACAGCACAAATGGTGGAAAATGTCAACTTTTAACACTATCTTATAGAGATTAATCTTGGTCAATATTAGTACTGCTAGTAAACAAAACTAAGTTTAAGATACCATTTTTCAGTAGTGTTTGAGAACATGAAGCCTTGAACTCTTCAGTTTTGTATTTTTGGTTTCTTAATAAAGTGGAGCATTTCATTTATTCCTTTTAACTTGCATGTTTGTGTACGTAACTCCTACTTGAATATTCGGCTATTTTGGTACATGGTAGCAAAAAGTGTGGACTGTGATTACTCTGCAATACTGTTGAAAAGGAACTATTTTTAAGTTAATGCAAGTTGGAGCTTGGGGAGGGGTGTGTGGTTGTTCTCCTACCTTTTTTTTGTAGGTAGTCTATTAAAAGCTTAGTTGTGGTATTCAGAACCTGAAACTCACTAATGAAAATAAGAAATGTCATACAGTTTGTGTTTTAAAAAAAAAAACCAAACAAACAAAAAAATGAACTCCCAGTTAACATTCCATTGAATCTTCTTGCTGCATCATCTTGCTTTAACTTCATGTTGTAGGCTCTTGCCTGTAGTGTTTACTAATTGACCTGTGCATATCTTGGTTAATGCTGCTAGCTTGACTGTCTGCTGCTGCTTTACTAGGTGTGGTACCTTTTTTTTTTAATCTTCAAGCTGTCTCACTTCTGAAAATGCACTACTTAAACACAGATTGATTTAGAAAACTTCAGTAGTTCTGCAGTATTAATATGCCTTAAGAAAAAAAAAAACCAGCAGCAGTGGTTATATTTGTGTTGTTCCACGGTGTGTGTATGGTGTCATCTTTACAATTCACCTGCTGTACACAGGTACTAGCTGCTTAGTGTGAATTGCTACAGAACAGCTGAAAAGATTATGGAAAGTGAAGTAGCTGTTTAAAGACTAGTGTAACTGCTATGAGCTTTGCCTTGTAGTCTTCAGGGTTACTTCCAAGTCCACAAAAACTCATCTGTGAAGTAGGCAGTAATACTAGTCCTCCTGTAAAGTAATCTCTTAAACTCAAAATGTTTTGGGAGTGGAATTAAGTCCGCTTGTTGCAGTGTTATGCTTGGTTTGTCACATTTAGTCCCTGTTTGTTGTAGATTATAAGTAATGCAGGTAGCCTTAATATGCATGTGCAGATTCTTCAGTTGAAGTTCCTGAACTATAACACTAGTTACAGTTTTTCACTAGGTGGGTTTAGGCAGAATAAAACTTAACCTATTTGGTCAAGTAATGAGGAAAATAAAACTTGCGTTCTAAGAACCTCTGTGCTAGTCACATCAGTCTGTATTAGAGCTCTACCATTATCAGTACGAAGTTGATGAGACTGAAGTCCTTTGTTGCAATACATAACTTGGTTCTACTTGCCTGACTTGCTCTATGGTCAGATTAATTGTAGGATTTCTTTCCTGCACACTGTTCCCGCATGAAGATGTTTGGTTTCAGATTTATTTGTAGCCAACCACACTCAGCTTTAACTTTCAAAAGCAGGATGAGGTGCTGAGCCATTTACTGTTCCTAGTTCCATGATAAAGATGTGAGGTTTTTCAGTGTCCAAGCCCAGAGGGTTGTGTTAGAGTCACTGGAGAACTAGTATGATGTGCAAAATAGGTAAGGCAAGAGCATTGGTCAAGAAACTGGCAGGGGAAACATTTTGCTCCTTCTCACTGAACTTTATAATAAGGGTGTTGAAGGCCTTAGGAAGGCTATGGGTGCCCTTCCATCTCTTAGGATTTCAACAGAGTCTTGTTTAGAAACATTGGGGAACACTTCTCTGCAGCAACTGGAAATCTGTATGAAGTTTAAAGTCTGCCCATTTTAATGCCTGCAGTTTATGGTACAACAATACTTGTTTTCTTTCCTTTAGAAATGGTTCTGTTGCATTGCTACTAGTCTTAGTCTGAACTAGTGGAGAAAACAGTGCTTCACCTTCCTGAAAGAGAAATACATGATTTGATCGAAGCCAGTTGTTTTTCTGACACGGATTGGTAGTACTGGTCACTTTCTTGTCTGAGTTTTGGTGACAGTTGACTGAGCCCTTTTAAACCAGGATTTATAGTGATGTCTTACGAGTAATTGAAAAGCTAAATCTTCTGCTGCTTTGATCAGTTTATTTTCACATTGGTGCATTAATTTATAGGCTGGGTTTGAGGGTGTATGTGTTGATATTTGTGCTGAGCTGAAGTTTGCCTTGAAGAATCTTCCTTTTTCCTGGCACAAGCTGCTGTATGAACATCCCATGAAGGAGTTCTTCCTTGCATGTCTCCTGTAACACTTTCGACCATCTCTGTGAGTGGCTAAAATCTGGAAACGTTTTCAGCTGGGGACTGACATTGGGAGAATGTGAATGACTCTGCTGTCCTGGGCCAGTAGCTTTTTCAGATGACACCCAGGTGGTAACACTGGAAACAGCTGTAGTGATTCTGAATCTTCACTGTTCTCTGGCTTGTGTGTTACAGTCCTTGTGGTGCAAGTTATTGCCTTTCCAGCAAAGAGGGCACTAAAAGACTTGTTCCTCACTCTGATTTAGAGCCCACTCAGCTGCCTGACAAATAATGTAGGAAGAATTTTGTGCTTGAAAGGAAGGCTTAATATGATAACCTGTTGATTAGACTTGGTGGGACTTACCTATGAGCCAAACCATAGCCTCTTTAGAGATCTAGTTATTGAATAATTGTAGGAATGTTGAAACATAAGGCATATTATTTAAATCAATGCTGTAGCTCAGAGCCTGGATCTTCTTAGGTTACAGATTTCTGTGTACAAGGCAAATACTTCTAATGAGGTGGTGTGGTTAACTCTCTTCTAGTTCACAAAGTGAACAGATTGTTCAATGAGTCACTGACACTTCCCCAGAATTCTAGTGTGCTACAAGCAGCATCACTGAAATGGGCCAGTGTTCACATTTAGGCACTAGTTCAGTATAGGTGTTTTGATTTTTTTCTTTTTTAAACTCTTTTATTTTGGGTAGTTGTAGCTGATGTCTGTCTTGCTGTGATCCTGGAATTCTGTGATCCTGGAATTCTATGATTAAAATAAGTCAGAAAATATGAGGACAAACTTTCCCAAATAATGTGATAAACATAATTTCATATTTTATATAACTACCAAAAGTTTAAACATTTGATGTATCTCTGAAGTCATGGTTTTAATATATTTAATGGAAGCATTCAAAATTGCATTTCATCAATATAGCTTCAATATATGTATCCTAGTATATTAGGAGGCAACGAGCTTGGTTTACTCTGCTTATTTCTGTGGTGACACTTTTATTAACAAGGACTGAAAAGGGCAGCTAAAACCAACTCTGTAAGTGTAAAGTAGTCATCAACAGGAAGCTCAAAGTTGTGGTCAATAACATCTAACCAGTGTCCTTCCCATTAGACAATCCTGAGTTGGCAAAAATCACAGTTTATACTCTGAAGCATCAGGATCTTTCTGGATCTATCTATTTAGGTCTTCTGTACAAAGTGTTAAGCTAAAGACAGGAGAACAATTGACTAATAGAAATGGTTCTTGTTTGCTTTGAACTTCTTTTTCAGGTAAGAGTTAACTTGCATGAGCCAGGACTACAGTCTGATTTCCCGGTTGTAATACAAGCTCCTATCGCTGCTGCTTTGTAAGCTTTTCACTGCACAAAACCAGTGGTAACTTGCTGATGACTTTCTGTATTTTGGTGACTTTTGAAAATAGTGCTGGAGGGAAACAATATGTATTTTGCTTATACTGAGAGTATAAAAGTTACCTTTCCTGTTAGGCTTTCTCAATGGATTACACCATATTAAAAAAAGTTAAAATTTCCAGATCTCGGGTTGGGTTCACAGGGCAAGTATTTAGGGGAATAGCTCAAGCCAAAGAGGTTTGTTCCATTTATAAACAAAAACTTGGGTCATAATAAACAAGAAATCTCTGCATTTTCTGGCACTATTCAGTAACTTTTGATTCTGGATCTAGTATTTTTATTTCTTATCTGTGTCTGGATGTTTTGCTTTACTTGTATACCTAAACAGATGTCTAGCTATAAAACTTGTTTCAAACTATAGCAGATGAGCATGATGATTTTTCAAAGGTTATGTATGAAAGAGCTGTTTGAGACATGTCATCTGCCAGTCAGATATACAAAAGTTGATGCCAGGGAAACGATGCTTAAACCAGATGAGAGAGAGTAGTTCTTGGCTCACTGGCTGAACGAGTCTGATACAGCTTAAAAAAAAAAAGTAGTCTTTGTTATGGAGCTCGAGCAGTTACTGCGTAATTCTTTTCTCTCCCTAGCAAGGAGACTGTGTAACATCTGAGAAAATGGGGTAATTCCAGTCTTGAATGAAACTGTTCCCCAATGGAAGACAGCCCTGAGGACTGCTCTTGTGGTACCAGTTTCAGCCACGCGGTGGGGCAGGCTGCCTGTGTAGTGGCCTGGCTCCAGGGAGAGGGTGTTAAACTGACGTTTACCTGTTGGGGTTGCACAAGAGTCGTATATTCAAGAAGGAGGTAATGGGGATGATTTTAGCTTATTAATAGTAGGAAATGGCTATCGTGTGTGCAGTAGCAGCTGCTAGTTGATTAAAAAAAATTAGAGCAGGTAAGAGTTATTTTTCTGTACGGTATTTCTGTTTGTTGCAAAAGAAGATAAATATAATTGAACTCTTAATAGGGTTATCTTTTTCTTAAGTTAAATCCACTAAGACTGAAATAGACCAAGACAATGAATTACAGGAGGATTTTTGTCATGCGAATGCTATAAGCATAGCAAAGCTTAGGCACTGCCATCATGTACTTTATCATCTTTTTCCTATTTGTCAGCAAATCTAGGTAAAAAAAAAGTTAAGAATTGGAGCTTACTATATAGAACCAGTAAACATCTTGATGATTGACACTGAATTGAAGTATAACTTTACCTGGGGAAAAAAGTGCATTAAGTGCTGATCACATAATGGTGCAAACCAAAAATCTGGTGAGAAATATGCAATAGTCACACCTAGCACAGCACTGTCATGTAATTCATGGTTTGATCATGTAGTCATGTCACAGTATGAGTAGGGAAACAAACAGAAAGCTTGAAGGATCAGTGTCCTGAGGTGTATTATAGTTCCTGTTTTGCTGCAGAGAGATGTAAAGGGAAGATGATGTTCCTCCACTCAGACCTTCAGACTTGAAATGAGGATGGCTGGAAGAACTGCTCTTTGACAGTTTTTTCTAGTTATGCTGGAGAACGCTAACTTCAAAAAGATCCTCAAGTGCACTCTGCATGTTTTGTAGGTGATAAACTGCATCCGTGCTGTCCAGCTGAGGTCCCTGGTTCAGGGTGTGGAATAAGCAATTCTGACTTTACACAGGCAAATCCCTAGCTGACGTAGTACTTGCGGAATTAATGGCAGCTATTGCACAAGAGAAGCCTGGGCAGTGTGGCACAAAACTACATGGCATCTTTGGAAGCATAGCCTAAACTCACTAAGATACAGCAACAAGCAAAAGTTTGCCGTAGGCAGTGAGATGACACCTTTGTTGCAAAGTGCTGAACCTGTGAGGAGGAATATGAGGGCACTCAACAGCAGGAAGAAGAAAGCATGCACACAAGTTGGGCCACCAGAAAAGGTATGGAGAACAGATCAAGACGGACTTAAATTATGACTGTTATGGAGAACTGTTCTGGTTTGAGGAAAACAGAACCGATTTTCTTTTAGCATCCTAGTGAAATGCTCATATGCTAATAATGTGATAATGATTAACGCAACATTCCAAAGCATAACTAATTATAGCAATTATACTTAATGGAAGTTATTATTAGATATCAAACCAAATGGAAGAAAGCAGTAGGGGGAAAGAAAGATGCAGATTGGAGATGGGAGGGAAAATGCCAACACTCTCCTGGCAACCGAGAACTTGACTAGATGGTTCTTCACTGTGTAACTTAAAATAGGACCAGCTTGATATCCAACGGATTGCAAGAACTCCCTGTACCCATACATAAGAGGCTGATCATGCACCTGTGCTTTGCTAGAAGGCACTTTGGGTAGTGCTGACAGGGTACTGCAGGAAAAAGCTTTAAAGAGAAGAAATAGACCTAACAGAAAATAATTGACTTTGTTCCATCACTGATCTTTGTGCACAGGTCAGTTGACTTTGCTAGAACTTCTGTGTTTTAAATGGAAGCTGCCTGAGAAAATCTACCTTAACACCCTGCAACTTGAAGATTACTTGTCAGGTAGTGTTTTGCCACTTACTTGTAGGTGAATAACTTGGATTTTTCCAGATCAGGCATTACTTCAGTAAACAGCAGGGACTTTTAGTAACATGTAAAGGATAAATATTATTTAGGCATGTAATATATTCTGTGTTGCAGTTTGAAAGGCTGATACCTGGGGGTGAGCATTTTTCTATTATGTGTTTTATTACTCCTTTCAGTTACTTCACTTGACTATTCTTGGACGTGCTCTTCAAGTGCTTAGGTTATAGGCTAGGTGCTGTTGTCTTGATATGTGTGTACAGTGCCTTGTACAACTGTGACCGTGTCCTCACCTGGAAGCTTCAGTACGACATGTGAAACAATACTCTATTTTTCATGTTAACATTCTATATCAGCCTTACAGAATAAATGAAAATAGGTAGGTATAAAACCTACTCTTCTGTCTTTGTAAAATTGATAGAAGAAAATAATGATGTCTACTTGGGTTAGTTAGACTTTAAAAATTTATTTGTATTTCAGTTGTTACTGACCTCTATTGAGTGGATACTTGCTACTAGAGGTTTCCTGCTAGCAGAGGACTAATGCTTCTACCCCTTCCGAGCAGTGGATAAATCCCACTTCTGAATACATGGTGTATATCACTGGCTATTTAGAATCTGATGTGCTAAGTTTTGTAATGCCATTTTCACAAATACTGGCTTGACTACAGAACTGTTTTTTCTTTATTTAATTCTAAACACATGAATGTTGTTATGGTAGGTATTCCTTGATGATTCTGTCTCCTGCTCTTCACCCCAGCTGACTGTGCATATGCTAAAAAAGGATTAGAGCCCAATAGAAAGAAGGGAAATGTAATTTATTGAAAAACCAGTATTTCTGACTAATCAAAAAGGATCTGAAGAGGGTCACATCAGTTGTTTTTAGCTGCAAGTGACATCTGAAGATGACAGTTATTCAAGGAGCCTATGAAAATCACTGTGAGACTGACAAATCTTCTAGAAAAAGAAAAGGGGATTATTTTTGATCTCCGTATCATCCGTTTTCATAGTCAAAAATCACATTTTGAATGGTTGATTTTAGTTTGCTTTTCTGCAGTACGCCTTAAGAACAGTGGCAGATACAAATGGGATTTTTTGTTTGTTTTGAAAATTTAAGCTCTCAGCCAGTTCCATGATTCCAGGGTGTGTCTTGTGATTTTTAGGATCTTTGGGATGGCTGTTGCAGCCAACAGATGTAAGCGATTTCTCTAGTCAGATTATTAAGCACTACAGCAGAGTGAGGAACAAGCTAATAGCAGTCGCAGTGGTGAAGAGAATGCATGGAAGAGAATTTATGCTAGGGTTTGGTTTATGTATTGGCCCTCTTCTATCAATGGAGAGCTAAAACTCCAAGATTCAGTACTTGAAAATGTGGAGCTTAGTCTGGATCTTAATTCTGGAATTCAGTTTTCATGCTTTTAAATTAATTAATGGTTTGCATCTCAGATTTGATGACTTCAGATCTTAGTGAAAACACAGAATTGGAAGCTGCTGCCAACATTTTAGCCTTGATTTCTGTCCTTGCCCTCTCATTGCTTTTGCCACTTAAAGCTAAAGGAAGAAACTACAAAAGACAGCAACTTTGTTATTCCCCATAGAATGAGAAGTCTTTAATATGTATATCTGTAACAAGCTCAGATGTTCTTACTGAGAAGTAATTTGCAGATTGGCTTCTGGGTGTATTGTCCATTTGTGCTAGTAAACTTCTTTCACAAAGCAGTTCAATGAAACTTTCATGGAGTTGCTTTTACCCAGAAGAGCAATAGAGAATTAAGTAAGACTCTAAGAGGAAAAATTGGCACAAATTCTAAAGGCAAAACTTTGTCATGGTGAAATACTTCTGTAATTAAGAAAGATTCTGACTACCTGAATGATACCAGAAAATATGCAGTTACAGGCAGGGGTGTTTTGACAAATAAGATTTGGCTTAATCACATAAAGAATTTCTAGAACATTTTATTTATACAATTATCTAATTTTATGTAAGCTTGTCATTAAAGCTCAGATAATCAAAGATTTGATTAAATTAAATCTTTAGGATTTGCACAAAAGCCTAAACTGTTTTGCAAAAATCAAATGTCTTCAGTGTATGGAATGAGATATTCAAGGCGCTACTGCAATACAAAAAAGTCTAACAAACAGGATGATGCAGTAAATAGACAATAAAAAGAGTAATCCAATAACTATTAATTAGCAAGTGGGACCTCATCCAAAGAAGTGTTAAATGTGTAATTTATTGCGTGATGTTATTCACCTGCTTGCTTGGTTTTTGAACCATCATGCTATCAGTGTTTTCAGAAAGAATATATAAATTTAATCAACTTTACATGTATAACATGATAAAAGTATTTTCTTCTGATTAGGCCTAAGTTGTGTTGCCAAAAAGCTGTATTTTGTTTTCTGGCATCGACCAGCAACTTCTCATTTTCTTAATTAGAAAAATACTTTTCCATGATAGTGTTAGCCCTGTTGAATTAGCTCCAGGATTTCTGTTTGCTTGCTTTTTCTTCAGTCTGAACTGTTTGGTTTGTCCTTTTCAGTATAATCAACTAAAAGAAAATTTCATGCACTATTTCATCAGTGTGGTCTACTTTCTCACTAATTTTTGACAAAATATCTTTCATTTCCCCTAGGGACCAGAGTCATGCAATGGCCACTGCTACCCTTTGATTATGTTTTGTTTGATGGCATTGTGCAAATAAGAACTGTAATGCCTGAAATTCTTCTGCCTATGAAGCTTTTTTTTTTTCATGGTTTTTGTGGTTCTTTGCTGATCTGAGAAGCATTTGTCGCTCATCAGCAGCTATCTTTGTGCAGGTGAATTCCTACCAGAGTTGGGGGCTGAGTTAAGACCTTGTGAAGTAGCTTACTGCATCGCCTCTGATAACTGCTCATTCAGCATTGTTTGTGCTTTTAAAGGTCACAACTCTGAGAAGCTGCACTTTGTCAAGAATTAACCTACTGTTAATCACAGTAATACATACAGATTTTATTAGCATCTGTATTTATAACTGTTTCTCATGCTAGTAAAACTTCTATGGCCCTCCTATATCATGCATTCTTTCAAAGACAGTATTACAGGCTGTACAAAATCTTTATGCATAATCCTTTCCCATAAGGTCTAGAAAGTCTTGCTTTTATTTTTTTAATTAAAATTGTTCTTCATAATGCCTTGAGGGGTTTTGTTTGGATATTTTTTGCTGTGTATTGGAAATTCAAATTTATTGTATTTCAGGATTTGCACTGAAAATCTTAGTGTTGATACTAGCCAAAGTTAATATTGTTTAACTATGAGGAAAAAATGAAAAAGGAGACTATACAAAGATATCAATGACTTCAGAAGTCATAAAATCATGGCAAAATACACTTGGAATGGACCAAAAGAACTAATTTGGCTCTTCCTCATGCTGCAAGGTAAGATCAGCTGTTGACATAATATCTGTGACAAGTGTTTGTCTAGCCTGTCCTTCAAGACATCCAGTAATGGAAACTGCACAGCCCTTCTGTCCTTCACTCCTGCAGTGTGTTCTACTCTAATACCAAGCCTTGCTACGTCTTAGTTCTCTGCAATCTGTGTGGAAAAACAGATTTTACTCTTTTCTCATGTTCTTTTCATGTGACTAGATCCCTCTGAGCTTCTTGGTTTGTCACTCTTAACAGCAGTCACCAGCAGAACAGGAGTTAAGCACACCAATTCCACTCCCCCTTCCACCCCCCAAGAATGGCCTGCTTAGCCATCTGTTTCTTAACCTGCATTTATGTAGTGAGTTATTTGTGTGTAAATACAGAACACATATCCTTTCATGTTTACTATTTTGACAGCTGTTGTGCCTAAGTTTGTAGACCCAGAGGAGACTTGCTGGTCTAGGCAGTGTATCAGCCTTAGAAATGATGGCTCTTTCCAGGGAACTTCAAACCTATGAGTGAATTTCTGATTTAAAAAAAAAAAAAAACACCACAAAAAACAAAAACCCCTCAACCTAACATCTTTCTAATTGATGACTTCAAGGTAGATATGAAATCAACTTGAATTTTGTGTGAGTTGTAAATGCAAAAATAAGGATTTGAATTTTGTAGCTCAAGAACGTATTGTGTATTGCACAGAGCGCAATAGAAGCGAAGCTGTAGCAAGCTTTGGTGTAGTGTAGCAACCAAAACGGGTTGGGTCCTTGGACATAATAGATCATGTTTGCTGGCCTGTGCCACCCACAATATTTTTGTTTCTGCTGCTATAATGTCTACAGCCACAGTTTTGTTGTTATGAAAACATATCCGTTATATCAACTATACCATTCTGTTTTCTAACAAAAATGCACTTTCACACATGATTTAGTCATTTCGGAGTTTCAATGTAAAGAGAAGCAACTAATGCTACTGGCCAGTTTTTGCTGTCCTCGAGAAAACTTAGAACAAACCCTGTTAAAAATGCTAGCTGTTAAGCTAGGAAAGTGTTAAAAGATAAGGGTCCAAATATCCAAATGATTTTTTAATGTTCTGAGAAAATGTGTACAAACTGCTGTTCACTCATAGGTGCCCACAGTTCAGTGTATACTTGCCATTTAAAAGAATGTTACAGGGATTATAGCAAATGCTGTCTATGGAGAGCTTAGTACAGTAGCACGAGATGATGACACATCTGGAAGAATAAACACTATCAGTTTTCAAAATAAGAACAAAAAACCCCCTCACTTGTATATTTTGGTTTTGCTTAGAGTGGCAGAGTTTTGACTTATGAAAGTACAGGATGCTGTGCATGTTTTAAGTTTAAATAAAACTTAAGGCAGACTAGGTTTTCACTGGTAGTTAAGTATAGCCCTGATGTGCACTGTGTAAGGGGTAACAATGAAAAGGGGTTTGTAGCTGTTAAATGCCTGAGACTTGCTGAAATTTAAAAAAAGAAGCTGCTTCAATAGTATTATTTGTTTTTAAAAAAGCAAAACCTGTGAGGACACAGCAAATGTGCTGGAACCACTAATCAAAACATTAACTAATATACAGTATTTCATTCTGGAAAACCAGTTCACCTGGGTGAATGGTTCTCTTCAAATCACATCATTTTTGCCTCTGTTTTAAACTTTCATTTACATATAGAGATAAGTTACCCACATAATAAAGATGGGAGCTAGTTAAGTACTAAAAGAAATTACCTATGTACAAACTACTTTGAGATAAATATTTTCAGCCAATTCACTCTAATGATCCTTTTCAGTTCCCTTACTCAAGGAAGAAATGAGATGTTGGAAAAGGAAAACAAATAAAGTGTAAAAACTACAACAAACCCAAACCTTCAAACTACAGCAATTTTAAGTGCTGCCAAATGCAAGATGGATCTGTCTGTCACAATATGGGGATAACTTCTTTTAAAAACCAAAGAAGTCGTCGTAGTGTTGGTGAATTGGATAGAGCTGGTGTAGACAAAGCCATGGCTCCTTTGAAAGGCTGAAATGAGCTATGTGCTGGAAGAGGCAGCTTGGAGTCTGCGTTGCAGGTACTGATACCCACAGCCTTTGAATGCATGAGACGTAGCTAGTAGAAGTAAGAGTTCTGAACTCCCTTTTTTGTCTATGAACTGTACTATCAATTCAACTCTTGGTCCTGGGTGTTTGATTAAACTAGGGTAAAGTGGCTTTGGTTGCAGCCAGTTAAACTTTATAATGGGGGGAAAAAGGCTAATGGAGCAGCTGAGGTTTAGGAAGGTGACTGCAGAATCCAGCCAGAGGTTGTGGGACAGACATACACGAGTCAAAGAAGGACCAGGTGAATGACACAGATTGCCTCTCCATCAAATGTTGGGAGTGCAGTTATTGGCAGGGACAGCTTCTTCACCCTCTCCTTCATATTTCATCTTTGTACAGTAATGGTAAAAAAAGGCCTTCTCCCAAGTCTTTGATCTTCCTGTTGAGTGAGCACTGCAAGAGTTTCTAAACAGAGCAACAATGTGCTACTTTGGTAGTGAACGTATCAAACTTGGTCTGAGATCTAGTGCAAGTCCTTCCCATTGCTACAGTCCTGTGCAAGGCCAACTTCATAGATTTAGGTATGACTTTTTCATCACAAAAGTGATTAAATACCCACCCCCAACTCTGATTTGGTATGTGCTCACAATTCTGCATTGGAATAAGATTGGATAAAGAAAAGGTAATAAAATCTGTTAAAGTTGACCTGACCTTTTAATCTGTGAAACTGCTTCCGATTTAGAGTACTGAGTAAATAGTTTATGCTTGTGACAAAAATAACTGCTGGTACAAAGGTGTGCATTGAGAAGGTCGTAAGTTTTGCACAAGATCTTGTTCTGGTGCCTTGCAGCTGTACAAATCTAATCAAATTGCATTTTGTACATCTGAATAGTTCCAAGAGAGCTGGTAGAGTTACCCTGGCTGTTCTCTGTAGCAAAGGACAGCTGAATAAGTTTACAAAACTGTGGGAGGCTTTTCTTGTGTAAGTGAAGTTAAATAAAATCAGTTCTACAACTACTTACCTTGGATTTCCATGACAAGCCAGAAGTTAGCACTAAAATTATAAATTTAAGCAGATAGCTGTTGATGTATCAGCTGTAACCACCCAGTAAATTTTTACTACTGGCAGAGAAACAGTTTGACCGGGCATCATTTTAAACCACAGTATTTACTGGTGTATTAGTAAAGGCTGTGGTATTAGAGAGGTTTTACAAAATCTAGCTGTTAGATTTATTCTTAGAATACTCCTTTCTAAGATGTTTGTTAAAACATTTTGATATCAATTATGCACCAGCTCTCTTGTGGGAAGTTAATAATTCCAGTGAAAACAAAGGAAGAAAACTGTATTACAGATTGTTTGTCTTCTGCAGTGTGAAACAGTATTTTAAAGGATTATTTTGTCTGCTTATATTTACACAGTTAGCAATAAAGATTTTTAACTTCAGGTTATTTTTAATTTCCTGGTAAACTTTGGCTACAGCATTTGTTAAGTTTGTTTGAATGATATAATCCTGAATGAAAACGAGGTGAACAAGGAAAGCTGAAACTGAAAGTTAAGTTTAATTATCGCATGATAGGTCACACTCACATTGCTGTGAAAGTGTTGCAACCAACATCACCAACATATATCATAATGATAGATCTTTCTTTTTTGTTAAAAAAATTTGTCTTCAAAAGTCTACTTCATGCCCCCCCCCCCCAGCAATAAAAAGCAGGGGCTGGGGGAATACCACTGGGGCTGGAGAGAAACCTGGGGCATATAATTAGTGGTGCTGATTGCAAGGCTCTGATTGTTGCTACAGATCATCAGGCTTTTGATGTTGTGTTTGGGGAACTCATTCCTACCTGCCAGTGAATGTCTGAGCTGCAGAGCAGCTCCTCCCTGGCCTCTTCCCTGCTCTGCTGAAGCGGGATGGAACATCTAGAGGCCTCTCATGGCCCCAGAGTACAGTAACGGGGGTCCCAGCTTTCTCCCTCCTTGCTGCCTTCGCAGGGCCCTGGGGTGGGAGGGAGCTGCGCTGGGGAGAAACCTTTCCCCAGGCTTGGCACAGGCTGCCCACTTACTCAGGGACTGCAGACCTTTGCACTTTTACTGACAGGCAAGTTCTTTAAATGAATGTTACTTCATCTGTGGGCTCTTCAAGAGCAATCCCCTTTGACTGCCAGTCTTCCGAGCGCTGGGTCAGTTACTCTGGTCTGCGTGCAAGATGCCCGGTGTTGCCTCTGCTCTGTGGTGGGAACAGTGTGACTTTCCAGATCAGGTTTCTGGAGGATCACAGGAATAAGTTCAGAATTTATTTCTGCAAATAATCTCCAATGTCTGCTTGCAATTTGCTGGTTCCACAAAAATTTTTGGCGGTGAACATGTTTGCTTGGATTCTCACAATTGTTTTGGTAAGCATATTCTTTCCCTTGACAGGCCCCTCTTGGCAAATATTTCAAATTCCTGTCTTTCTCTTTTTACATTTTAGCTTTTCTCAGGATTTTTAGCTGCAGCACTGTATTATTTCTAAGGGTGGCTCTACTCGTTAGTATGTGATGCAGAATTTCTAGGGTTTACACAATTCTTCCTCTTCCTTCAGGACATAGAGGGGTTTGTGGCTAACAGTAACGAGGGAAGGAGTCTACAAAAAACCTAAAGGGAAATAAGCAAAAGTCAGACTGGTTATAACTAAGTGGGGAGCTAAATTTTTGTAGGAATGGAAATTCAAAATTTTCAGAAATATTTTATTATAGGGCCTAAGGCAGGGCTACAAAAAATACACATTTTAGTTCAATACTGAAATTTTGTAATATTAAACTTTGGTAACATTGAAGCATTCATGTATCATTAATGTCTTAACTTTTCCAAAATTAATTTTGATTTCTTTAGTCCTCGGACACTGGACTCCTGACTAGTCACCTGTCACCTGCAAGGAGCTAGTTACCACCAGACGTTTCGGAAGTTCAGTGCACACTGGGGAGCCAGCTGGGTAAATCTGGGCCACAGCTACTACCAAACATGCTGGGCTTCCAGCAATATAATTTCTATATAAACTGTCAGTGGAAGACTTTCATCCTAAAAGTTATAATCGTCTGTAGCCAAGAGTTTGGTGCAGAAGTTGTGATTAAGAAGTAGACAATTAAGAGGGCTAATATAGTGGAAAGAATAGAGCTGAGAAAAGCGTCCAGGCAAATATGGGCTGATAAAGGTACCTGAAGACATGGGCAGGGAGGGAAGGATAACTAAAGGTCAGAAGATAAGTCGTAGAGGGGCAGCGGCATGCATGGAAACAGGAATGCATGATCACTCTTCTATAGATCAGTATCTTGTGTGTCCATTATTTTTAGGCAGGGAATGCTTTGCTGCATGAGTAGGCATCGGGCTGAAAATAAGATCTAATCCATTGACATAATTGGCAAAAGAAGAGGTAAATAATTTGAATTTTGGTGAGATATTAGCATGGTCTGATTCAGATTTCTTTGTTTTCTGATCTTGCCTATATCACCTTTAAGTGGTTCGTGTGAGGATAAAGAGGTTGATATGGAAATGCAAGGGAGGGATGAACAGGGATGGAAAGCTTGAAGTTTGTCAACTCTTGTTTGAAATAGTACTCTTTCAGTTTACTTCACTGAAAATAAAAAAAAAAACCTTGGAGGGAACTGAAAGCAAGATTTTACCATAGAGGAGCAGATTAAATTAAGAATATCAACTAGTTCTAGCTGCCATTTTCCTCTTACGTATAAAATGGTGGTTAGTATTTTTGGCATAGTTCAGAGTGTAACTGGGAGGCTCTTATAAAAATACTGAAATGTAATTGTTTATTTAAAAAAAAGTAAAGTGGCAACTATAGAAGTATTTTCTTAGTTCTTTTACTAGTTTTGTTCTGCAACTTTGAGCAAATCAGTGAAATGGCTAATGCCTCAGTTTCCCCTTCTGGATAGAGACATAGTAAAATTAATCCTTCGGAGTGCCATGTGATTTAAATAAGTGTTTTTTTAAAGGTTATGCTTTTTTAGACAGAAATGCAGTCTGTTATTTTAATAAGCACATCTTAGCTTTCCTTCAAAAATATCTGTGAAAACGTGTTTTATTTTTCTTAAGCATTTGAAGGATGAATGCTTGTTCTGCTTTGATTCTTCTCTAAGTGTGCAGATTGCAAAGAGCAGTAATCTCTTCTGTCTGTTTGCTGAAGCACATTGACTTGTTTCCACTTGTTCCCAGCTGGCTGGTGTTAGGACCCAGAAAAGAGACAGCAGCAACGTGATATAAATAGAGTACCAGAATGGGACAAAGTTTGAGAAGAAAGCATGACATCACTCAGACTTTCTCTCCACCCAAAAAGATCTGGGATGGAGGTGCAAACGTGAGCTGGGCAAGCGAGGAGTTAGCGACTCTTTTCAGCTCAGTTTCTGAGGAAATAGAGAGCATTATATGCCTGATGTGCTATAAGGAAGTACATTTTTTTTGCTAGCAAAACCAAAACTGGCTTCAGAGCTCTGACAACGTGAAAGTAATTGAAAGGAAAAGACAACCATAGGAAGAAAGTTGAAAACAAGATCTTTTCTTTTTGGCACAGATTGCAACAGAAATATTTGACTTCTTTCCATGGAACAGTACAACTTTCGGATCTGATGTACATTTCTTTTAATTTTCCTCCAATCATGGTAATTTATTTATAGTTAAATGAAGAGATCAAAGTGTGAAGCAAGCAAATACTACTTAAAGGGTCTGGAAGGATATTTTGCCATCACTGGAAGAACAGACTTTTTGAACCTGCATGGAAAATGTCCCTTTTAATACAAAAAGTAGCAAAGGAAAACTTATGATTGAAATCTTACAAGAGTTTGATTTCAGTCTTACTTTTAACCTTAAATAGACTATGGAAAATTTATTATCGCTGCTCTGTTGTCATTATTCTTTGCTGATCTTATTTCAGTACAAATATCAGGTAATGTTCTGAATGTGGTCAGTATTGAGATATATTTGGATTCCTCTTAGCAAGTTTTGCCTCATTTTGTCTCATTATGTGATGTTTTATGTGCAGGTGTATGGAAACTATTCCCAGCTACCCAAACACCCAGGTAAGGACTGTTCTACTTATATTTTATGACAACATGCTTAAATATTTATTTGCTTTTTCAGTTAGTATTTTTCATTTTCTTGGTAGCTCCAAAGAAACTGTGATCCTACATTTGAATGTCAGCTCTGTATTAAAAATGTAATGGAGTCTAAAGTATCAGACTGTCCCAGTCATTTTAAATTCAGTAACCTACCTACTAAATATTCTGCATAGAAATATATTTGGAGAAAAATAGCTTGTATGTGATATGTCGAAAAATCCTATATACAATGTTTGTTTATTTTTACTTTTTTTGAGCATGAGTTTCTGAATCAGACCTCTACACAGACTATTTTCTTTTTTTCTCAATGCCTTAACGTGCAGCATTTTCAGTTCAATGATTTACAGTTAGATATGCCAACTTGTATATTTTGCAGTACTTTGGCACGACTTCAAGTCATCTACCCTCCTCCCAGCCTTTATGCTTAAGTTTAAATCAGTTTTAGAGCATACTAAGGACCTCTCATCTGTTTTCAATGTAGAAAAAAACTTGGTCAAAGCTTCTTTGGGGTCTGTGTGTGTAACTGCAGAATCCTTCCATTTATATAAATAGTTTAACCTCAAGCCTCATGGTGGTGTACAAGCACAATTTTACTGCTTTACCAATTTGTGTATGGCTTTGTGCTTTTAAGTTTTAACCATGTATAATTATTTTCAAAATAAAATATAGAGCAATGTGGAAAAGCCATGTTGCCTACTATTGCAGTAGCTTCAGCCTGATGAGTGAAGGTAGAACAAAAAACCAACCCCTAAAACCCAAAGAAATAGTCTCATTTCCTATAGATGAGGATCACTGGCTTCTAGCTGATGGAAGAATAATGGGGAAAATATCCCTCCACAATAAGGGGGCAAGTTACACAACATTTATTTTGCAGTACAGTGCATGTGGGGAAGCATAACTGCAAGCAGTGCTTTCTGGATTTGAACTAGGGTGTAAACAAGTTCTGTGATTTTTCTTCTAAACGTGGAGTAGTTACCTGTTGAAAGGATATAGCAAGTACAGGCTGAATTCTAGGCAACAGGTACTTGTTTTCCGAGGTCTTCTCAGGGCTGACTGGCAAGAAGTGGGGTAACAGCATGGCTTTACATAGTTCAGAACTGGGAGCTGGGAAAGCCACTGGCATGCAGCGTGGCTCTATGCAATTCATGTTGCTATATATCCATTTCTCTTCCCATTTTTTCTAGCTTTTAAATGTAAGCTCCTTAGAATATAGCTTTTCCTTATGAGTTTGATGCCAGCTATGGCAATGCCTTTGTTGTGATGCTGCTACTAAGGTGGCTGCTACTACTACTACTAAAATGTGCCATGCCATGACACAGGTTTTTGGCATCAAATCACTTTCTCTTGGGATTTTTCTTTTCTATTTTTTTATTTTTATTTTCTGCCACCTCTCTTGAAGTTAATCCTTCTTTTTTCCCCTGATATAAAAGGGAGATGTTAATGGCACCAAGAGATATTTGTATATTAGCACACTGTGAAAGAGCAGGCATGTTCTATGCTTTGCAAAACAGAACTGATATTTTGATGAAAGTTGGATGGAGGTACATTAGCACAGGTAGCCTATGTAGATGCTCTTAATACCATAGACATTTATGATTTTCATTTCTTTTGCAGCAGCCAGAATATGTTCTTTGAAGATAAAACTAAGCACGTACCCAGATTTACTTTATGTAAATGCAAAAAAACTTGTTCTTATATCCTGTTTCCTCAGTGTGCTTTGCCATGCTCAGCTTAGTTAAGGTTGGGTTGCCTGGAATTTTCAGATTGGGTTTTGTACGTGCTTATTCTTTGTCATTATTCTCTTATGTTGGCAGTAGCTTTCTCCTTTTGTCAGCAGTTGTGCCTTTCTCTGTATCTTCCAAATATTCGAAGGAAATGTAGAGCCATAGAATCTTATCCATTTCTCTAAAGGTATCCCCATCTTATCTACTTATACTCATTTCTCTGTGCAAAAAAATTCTGTGACAACTGCAAACATTTTTAGTTAGGTAGGCCAATAATAGATCCTGGTCAATTATGAATCATTTGTTAGATATCTTTGGTATAGTTGAGTTTGGAAGCAAGTCTGAGTAGTTCGTGTATCCTCACAAGATGCATAGCTTCTTCTAGTTCTGTGCTCTCAGTCTACAACTACTTCTTGTGATGTTTAGCAATTTTATCAGCTTTGCACTTGTATTAAACAAGTCTTAGGATCTTCTTTGTGTTACAGCTTTGAAACTGCCCCATGACGGTGAAAAACATCAAACTAATCTCCACTGTGTGGGATAAGCAGTTTAAGGATGTAAATGAAATTTTTGCACTTTCATATCCATGATAAAGAAATCTTGGTTTTATCCAGGACGTTAAAATAATGGAATAACTATCAAATAGGCAAGCTGTTTTGATCTTAAGGGTGAAGAAAGGTGTGGGATAGACTGTAAATGTGAAAGGACATTGCTTGTGATTTGTTTTAATTTGCACACTACGTGTGGGGAGCCGTTGTATGGTGTATGACAGCCGAAGTGGTTTTTAAGAAACTTACCTCTGGCAGCTTTGCACCTCAGGTTGTTGAAAGATTTCTTGGGAATGAAAAATGACTTTGGAGCTGGAGGAAAGACCTACAGATGTAGTGTAATATAAGTACTTGCTCTCTGTACCTGTTGTCTGTTGTGTCACTTCCCCTCCTCCCCCCAAAGAAAAGATCAACTCAAACTCAAACTAATAGGATGATATGCCATGATGGTAAACAAAACATGTTCTCATTTGCATTCACAGTAAGATTTCTGTGTATCTGTATCAACCTTCTAAAACTTTCTTAGCTGTAGGAGGTTAAATTTATTTCAGCACAGCTGGTTAAATTATTATTTAAATTATTAATTATTTTGAGAAGAAAAGGTTTCTTGCAGCTAACAAGATAATAAGAAATGTTTTCCTACGTTATTAATGCTCTACCCTTAAACTAGAATTGTTATCTTAACAAAAAATCTGTTTCTGGTTCAGGTTTGAGTACTTGCATCTAGAATCTGTTCAAGCTCATCAATTAGTCTGCAGATAAATCTGCCGATAGAAACCAGCAGATGTTTTGCTTTTGTCAGTTAGTCCACCTGTTGCTAAGGAGGACATTTAGGAAAACAAAATGTTCTCATCAGCCGTAAGGAGTTGTTCTGGTTTTGGTGTAGTGGAGAAGATTCTGAAGGAATAGCTAATGCTGTATAGGGAGGAGTGAACTCTTTTCCATATGTTGTTTAATATTCTGGAACCCCTTCTCTTGAGGAACATCAAATTCCTTCTGTTAAATAAGTTCTGCTGTATGACTCTTAAGGTGAGAGTTACCTGGAGACATCAGGAAGGTTAGACTCTGCAGTAGAGTGCCTGCAACTGTGCAGGCACCAACACTCTTATCCACTCTTCTGTGGAGATGTGTTACACTCCTTTTTGGTCCTTACTTTAATAACCTTTTCATCTTTGTTTCTTGAAAGGGTTCAAAGTTCTCGCGTCAGCTTCCCATTACTGGCCACTGGAAGATGTGGATGGAATTCATGAGTTTCGCGATACAAATGGAGGTAGACAAAGGATTCATTGACAATGGCAATATCATAAGTATTTGTGGCAGTCTGTAAGTAGAAGGGGAGCAGAAGTGAAAGGGGTTAGCTTTTGTACCACAGCAGTTGAGGATTTTTTTCCAGTTAATGTTTTTGCAGTTCTCCGATGTCCAAATGATACTGTATTTGTGAACTGATTTTTATAGAGTATTCTCAGACACTTTATGGGCTGCCTACACATTGTTAAGGTTATAAAGAGAAAAGGTTTATGATCCAAAGAGTCATTGAAATCATACTGTTATTAGCTGGCTTGGTACATGCATAACACGAACTGATACATTCAGTGGCTGAGATCTTTGACTGTGCCAGCAGTGAAGATGCCCGCTTCTTTTTGCTTTTTGGAAGGAGTTAAATGCACAGATTCTTCAGGCACTTTTCAAAACTGCATGCAGTATCAATAGAAAGAGAAGTATAAGCTCTTATCTGATTACTTCTTACTTTTTATTTGCTTTTGGATATTTTCTTCAAAGCAGTATTGTAGCATTAGACCAAACGTTTTTTGCAATTGGGCAAAACCAAGGGGGGTTTGGTGAGGCAAAACTGTCACTGATTTGAAAGTCAGTTGTCAGGACTGCAGGATCCCAGAGGGAATGGTATTAAAAGGCAGTCTGATTGGATTCAGCAGTTTTCTGGTTCTGATGTTTGTCATCAGGAACAAAAAGGGTGATGGGGGCTTCCCGGGGATGTGCAGGTGATGTAATTAATGGAGCTTCGACCAAACCACTGTATCCTATTGCAGCATCATGGGCTTGCAGGAGCATTCATTTCAGATGAAATTTTCAGCTATGCTTTGTCTTCTTCTGAGACTCAAAGGTCCCTTAGTAATTTTCACATGAACTGTTTTTTCTCTGCTGACATTTCAGCCAATTCCAAGTTGGGCTGATGTATGTTCCCCAGTATTTCTCTCACTATGACTGACCACCTTGGTATTGAGCTAAACTGTTTTGTACTGGTGCAAGGGGTAGCTGCTGTGTTAGTACTGGTGACTGGATTATCTTTATCCAGGAATATCACCACAGAAGATTAAATCAGGGGTTAAAGACCTTTACAACCTGACATGAAAAATGTTACAGAAGTGTAAAGTTATCACTCTTTATTATGCAAAAATGGCAATATCACTGTGTTCCTAAGTGGGAAAATATCCATAAATATCTAAAACCTTTTATTCCAGAGGTATTCAAGTATTTTAAGCTTAAAGTTTGACCCATGGTTCTACAGAGTTTCTTAAAGGGATGAAATCTGCTGACCAGAAGTAAATCTGGGCAAAGTTCTTCTGCCAATAGAGGCTGATGGCAACATTCCCATTGACTTCAATAGAATCATAATTTGGCTTACAAAAACTAACCATATGAGTTCTCTAACACTGTGTTAAAGTAATTTTGTGACGCTGGGTTTCACGTAGTTTCAAGAGGAGTAAAGCACTCCATATCTAGCACAGTTTTGGCACTCATGTTACAAAGATGTTTTGAAAGTGCTTGAAAGCGATATGTAAAATATAGCTCTTGGAAAAAATGATAATCGATGTTAGATTGTTTTTAAAATTATGTTGAACTACATTATTTCAGCAAAATTCAGAAATCTTCTCAGCAATATCTTGGAAGAGATAAAGCAGAATATATTAAGTTTCCAATCCTACAAATGTTCAGTTACAGGAACAGGACTGGCTCACGTGAACAATCTTCTTTGACTGCTATTATGACATTGTGTTAAATAACTTTATAAATGAGCCAGCTGTGTGACTTTGCTGAAAAAATTTTGGAAGACTTTGTCTCGCTATTGTTTTCAGAGGATGCCAGTAGTCAAAAATCTTTTTCTCTGCAGTGCAACTCTGACAATGTTGAATTCTTTCCTTAATATTGTAGTTGATAGTTCAGATTCTTCACAGTTGCTTATATTGTGTCTTATAATACGCAGCTATTATTTCAACTGCCTCCAGCAGAAGTTTTATGTATCTGTCATATATTTTACTTTGATATACAAGAAATGCATTCTTTATTGTTGTAATCTAATGCAGGTGACAATTTGCTTGTTTTTGATTCCATTCTGATTACACAACTCTTCTGTTTATTGCTAGAGTCTTTCTTGTTTTTCCACTCAAAGTATCATGCAATTATTTTCATTCCGTGTTTCTTCTCTTAAATCCTTGAAGCATCATAATCTGTCCGTCATGTTAATCCATTTTATTTGTTGAAGTCATTGTGTGTGAAGCCAGATTTATATCTCTCAATGCATTTGTGTTGTGAGACAGTGTCAGCAAATTAGTTTTTTGGTTACCTCAGCAGTAGAAGCAATTGAAGGAAAGCAATCAATTTAAAATATCGCAAATTAAAAAAAGGTGGTCATGTTTATGACCACTTGTTTTCCATGCATTTTTTCACTTGAAGTTTTTGTTGCAGGTGGCCTTTCTTTTTTTTTTTGTTGTTGTGCATTTGCCTTCCCCTTCTGTGAGCTCAGTTCCTCTAAATCCCAAATCAGTGTGTCTCTATTTACTTTCATGGGCTTTCCATCAAGCTTTATTTGCCTGGCTGGGGTAAATAATTACAGTGTGCAACTTACTTGTAGATTATCAAAATAAGAAAAAAAATTAGAGAATAAAATTGTAAGCTATAAAAAGTTGGGGTTTTTCTTATGTTTAGATGGAATTTCTTGTGTGTTAATCTGTGCCCATTGCCTCTTATCTGTTCACTGGATACAACGGAGAAAAGTCTGGCACTATCTTTGTGCCTCCCCTTGGGGTTTATACATATTGATACGATCCCTGAGCCCTCTCTTCTCGAGGCTGAGCAGTCCCAGTATTCTCAGCCTTTTGCTGGGCTTGCTCCAGTATGCCCATGTCTCCCTTTGTATGTGGGGGGCCCAGAACTGGACATGGGACTTGAATTGCCCATAGGTTTTGCACCAGTATAATGATTTTTTTTATAATTGCAGAGTTCCTTACCATTGTGATCATATTTCAGAGCCCTTCATCTGCAGTTGTAATTTCTTATAGTTTTTTTTCTCCTCAGTTACTGTAAGGAAAAAGAATTGTTAGTGATACTGTATTTACTTAACTTGTGTAGTTAAGGAATACCACATTCAAGTGTATACAAGTCATTGGGAGAAGTGGTTGTATGATAATTTTTAAAGGCCACTGACCAACATCTGTGACTTGTGCTATGTTGAGAGATATGAACTGGTCATTTCATTACTGATTGTGTTTATTCATTGTTTTGCTCATTTGCTTATTTTCTTTTGTTGTTCCACCCAGCTCTAAGAATCCACAACTTCACTGTGCTTCCTTCCCATAACTCTACCTTTGTATATACCAATGACTCTGCCTACTCTAACTTCTCTGCAACTGTAGGTGAGGATTTACATATTTTTTTGTTCTGCATTTGTCAAGCTTGGATGGTCCTTGTAACGTTGGATTCAAAGTTAACACTGAGTTTTGGTTCAAGTGGTAAAGGTCTATTTATGTTTACACTGGCAAACACGAAATTACTCTGAATTAATGGGAGAGGCATCCCTATGCTAAGCAGCCCATGGAAGGATGGGTGCTGGTGGTCCTCCAAAACCCAAAATATTTATGTTAAGCTTGAAAGAAACAGAGATGACATTTCAGAGGAACATAAACACCACAAACTATTTGTTCTTATTTTTCTTGTATTTCAAGGTTAAAAGGAAAAAGGAGCCATCTATTTTTCACCATTTCATAGTAATTTTTAGAGGATACATTAAGAAAGACAAATGTAAGCAAATTTGCAAAGCCTGGAAGTAAGATCTTGTCAATCATGATATCTTTGATTAACATGTGGGTGTTTTTTAAAGAAAAAAAAAACACGAAAAATCCCCAAGCAAAAATCTGCACATATATATCCTTTCAATGTTTTTTTTTTTTTTACATCAACACGCCAGGAGATAAAAGGAAGAACAGAAAATGAGAACTCCCCAGGCAGTAACCTGACAGATTGGAAACTAGTTACATCTATACCAGCATAAGCTTAAAGTAATCTAATTTAAGTCACTAGGATTTATACTTGTGTAGGTGCAATTGAAATACGACCTCTTGTCCACTTTACAATTCAGTATTAACTCACATCTAGTTGTTGGAAAATCTGACTTAAGGAGAAAGATGGAGATGGTAGAACTATTATTTGGGCTGCTCAGATACAAGGAGGTTTATATTAAATACTAAATCCCATATTTTTCTACTCTCTAACTGTAAAAGTATGCGGGCAAATGTGAACTCTATTAATAATGAACTTCAAATGACCCTAATTCTTTTCAGTCCTTACTTACCTGCTGTATAGACTATTTGCATAGTTCTCACATAATAAGAGACATTCAATATGAACGTAAAAGAGTGACATCAATGGCAAAGGAAATGCTATGGAAACAGAAATGCATTACCTTATGGGATTTATTCTGGCTAGGTTAATTTAGAATTCAAGTGTCTCAATAAGAACTTAGAAATGTTTGCTTCACTCCATAATATGCACTCAAATTTTTAAAAGAAACTAAATTTTATCTGCCAATTAGGGGGAGAACTTGATGTCTTCTTCCTCGAAAGGAGGGGAAGATACCTGAAAACTGTGATATTCATGTTGAGATTTGGAATGAACTAAGGAAACATTTGGACATACTTTCACTGAGGGCTACATGCTATTGCTATTTCCTTGAGTGGTGTTATCCTACAGATGGGTCAGCACTGTGACTGCTGTCCTCATGCCTGATGCCTGTCTACACTTTGAAAATGAAATGCCCTTTTGCCCGTGCCCCATTGCGTAAGGGGTGCACCATCTTGAAGCAGTGACAACAGTATTTGTGATTATCCCTCTAGAGAGATGGTCTGTCCCTAGCACTGACTGTGCCTCTTTGGTGTGATTTGTGCTGTCCTTCTGTTAAGTCAGGTAGATATACAGTCATAAGTACAGAGAGAAGTCCCTTATGTCCCACCCTTCTTGTGGTTCAGACCATTTGTGTGCCTTCCTTGTTTCCCTTATGATCTCATTAGACTTTTAAATACCAAGCAGTATCTCGCTGGCAATTTCTGCACCTCGCAGCAGGGAAAGACTGTATTCTCGTTGCTGATGTTTCCCTTGGAGCAACTCTTCTCCTCACACTTTTTCAGAAGAAGTTACAGAGAAGGGTCTTAAAAACCAAGGTCCTGAATCTTCACGATCTTTGCAGAAATGCCATCACAAACAATGGTGTTGACATAGAATTCCAAACTAAACAGTTAGATTCTGTCTGCTCAGAAATAGATGATAGAATATTCTGTGTTCTGTGGAATGCCAAGCTTTTTAGCGCAGTGGAATTTTTTGATTGTGACTTCCTATTATCTTCATTGCTAAAATTACTCCTTTATCTTGGAACAAATGAGATGAACTTCCCATCATCATCATCTATCAGCTGGACTCTCAGACCTTAGTGAGGTTTCCTATATAGTAAACAACTGTCATGGTTTTTAAGTATTGAGAAGGCTAGTGGGAGATGAATCAACAGTGCTTTTCTTTAGGAGGGAAAACATGAAAATCACAGTCAAATCACAAGACAATTAGTCATTATCCACATTAGACAAATAGTTTCCAAATGACAATGATGCCATACCAAAGGATGTCTGAAAGGCTATATGTTCCTGCCTTTTGAATATGGCTTGTCAAGTATATTTAATAATATTGAATTACTATTTTTTTTTAATGAAAAGTGGCTTTTGATCACAAAATTTCTTTCAAAAAATGGCACCCCCCCCCCCGTTAAATTTTTGATTGAAGAATTTCTTCGCTAACTCAGCCTAACAGTAAGACATGATGTGTCTGGTATTCAGAATTCTGGAAAGCATAAGGCTTATTCAGATTACTTTGGAAAAAAAAAAAATTTGGGGTATATTGGTTCTATTAAGCAGTCTTAGTTAATCAAGGATCTGAATGATGGATATGAGTATATTTTTTACAAACTTGAAATGAAAGAGTTATCTGTATAGTTCTTTTAAAAAAAACCAAAACAACAAAAACCAAACACCAGCAAATACAAAAAAGAAAAAAAAATAACAAAAAAGGAGCAACAAAAGCAAACCTATAGTTGAGACAAGATGAACATATGAGGTGTATGAGTCTGTTAAAATCATGTTTCCAGGAAGTTTTGGTCTATACAAATGTTAAACTATATTTTGCTTTTCCTTTAGATATTATAGAAGGGATGGTGAACAAAGGAGTTTACGTCACTGAAAAGAAAGGAGTTACCTTTCTTGTCTTTGGAAGCTATCAGAATTCTTGCATTAGTAACCCAGAAATTTGTGGACCTGAAGGTTTGTAAATTCATTAATTACTATTTGCTTTTCTTCTGCTGTCAAATTACATAATTCAACAATCATTGTTTCTTTCCTCATTGGAATGAACTCTAGAATTCTAGCTTGACACTTTTCTTTATTGACTGTTAAAACAATTGAGTATTGATTGCTGAAAATTCAGTCTTGTCTAACTGCAATTTAAATTAGAACTAATCACCAACTATTCAGATCAATGATCTACAGTATTCTTAGTTCAAACAAAATCAGAAATAAGCTTACAGTGCCCAAAACCTTGCCTGTGGCACCAAGATTAATTCCTACAAGAACTGCAGTTTGACAAAGAAGTTGTCTTACAGGTTTCAAATTTAGGAGACAGTTTTTCAGTGTGGTCTCTTAGCAGGAACGGTTTGGGTGGTGTTTTTTGGTGGTTTTGTTTGTTTTTTTTTTTTTTAGATTTATCTTTGGAGATAATAAAACTTTTAAGTCTCTGGTGTCTTAGAATCCATTTGTCCTCAAAGACGCTTAACTCTCTTCATTCTATTTCTCTTCCCTTTCTTCTTCTTGGGCTAGGGTCGCAGAAAAACAGCGGGAATATGGGGAGAAAAGGTTTGACAATGTTTATTACAGAAGATGATTAAAACTGTATATGACTGTTAAACCAAACATAGAACTAGTCAGGAGCATAAAAAATTCACTAGAGATTTAAAATTCAGTTGAAATGAAAGAATCAAAGGAAAATGGTGGCTTTCTATATGTAAACTCCAGCAGTCGCTAAGCTTAAGCAGTATTGGTAATGTTGAATTTTTTCGTTTTTATTGATTTTGGGCCATTCTTCAAATGGGTAACATTACTTGAAATAGGATTTTTTTTTTAATATGCTACAGCAAGAGCTGTGTATTAAGTTTTTAGGAAAGCAGGAGAAACTCGTAGAGCAGATGGTACATGGGTATTATGTGAGAGTATTAGAAAAAGTAATTCAGTATCCTACGGTAGGCTTCTTTTCTGGTACATGCTGTATCTTTTCATACCTTTTTTTCATACCACTGGGAAATAAAAATCATCAGTAAGTCATATTATTTCTACATCTATAGTATAACATAATAATCAGAATAAATTATTTTTATGGTACCAGAGCACTCCCAGTATCTCACAAACGAGAACATTAAAAACATAAACCACTGAAATGTTCAGCAGATAAAATGTGAAGAGAAGAAATAATATAAACAATAAATACTAAATCACTGTAGCAGGTATAAAAAAAAAAAGGGGGGGGGGGGGGGGGCGATGACACTCCTTTAGATAAAGACAGTGTCTCTGTTTTTCTCTGAATCAGATAAAAACTGTGGCAGTGATAAGATGTAATTTTCTCCAAGCCTACTATTGCTTAAACATCCCTTGATGTTCATAGGTTGCACTTGTGTGAAACTGGTGTTAAGTATGCTTAGGCAGGGAATGCTTTCTGAAATGATCTTGGGATTTTTTCAGATGAAATATTGCAACCTGTGAAACAAAATATGATTTTTTTCCTAGTCTAAATTTAATAACATTTCAGAACTGTTATTTTGACTTGAGAAAACAAATTCTTCTGTTTTTTTAAATGTTGAAACATTCTTCCACCGCCTTCCTTCTTTCTCAAGTAATTTTTAAACAATGGTTTTCTGTAAGCAGTTTTGGGCTCATGAAAGTGGCATTTTCATCAAAAAAAAAACCCCATTTGTGAAAGATGCAAGAGAATGTTCCTCATTAGTTTGAACAGAGTAGGAGAAGTTGGATTTAGTGAACGTATCTGAAGTTGAAATAATAAAAAAAGAAATTTTAAAACAGCAGCCCTAAGCACAACATAGCATTTCATAAAGCTGTGTGTTTGCGTGCCTTACTTTAATTTTTATTTTTAGTTTTGGCATTTCATGAGCCAAAGTGCATGTAAGAAGGATGTAGATTCACAGTTTTCTTGTGGCTACAGGATGACCAGTAGCTACAGGGTAGTCCATTAGGATAGACAAAGGTGGGGTAAACTGGCTGTACTGCAGACATGCTGTATAATTTAGTCTCTCTGTCTACAATTATTTAAACTTCATACAATCCTAGAATGGTTTGGATTGGAAGGGACCTTGAAGATCATCTAGTTCCACCCCCCGGCTGTGGGCAGAGACACCTCCCACCAGCCCAGGTTGCTCCAAGCCCTGTCCAGCCTGGCCTTGAACACCTCCAGGGATGGGGCAGCCACAGCTTCTCTGGGCAACCTGGGCCATGGGCTCACCGCCCTCAGAGTGAAGAATTTCTTCCTAATATCTAAGAATTTTTTTTACTGTCAGGATGATGAGACATCTTCATCTAAAATTTATCTCTCAGCCTGTAAAGAAGGAACAATAGCACTACCATACCTTTGAGAAGTGTGGTGAGGTGCTGGAGAAAGGTTGTGAAATGCTTTGACAGAAGAATCGCACTAGTAGCAGTAATAATTAACGTGGTCAGCCTTGGTGGCTCTTTCACCGGGGTGGTGAAGGATGGTGTGCAGATCCAACGGAAATGCATGGCTTTCTGGAAAGAGGGTCGAATCAGCGTTTCAACTTGTTACTGATGCAGTAAAGCAGCTGAAATATGAAGTCAGGCTTTTCTGCTGATGAAGGTATTGCAATTTGCTTACAACAGACCTCAAATTCTTCAGTTGGGAGTTCACAGCACTTATAGCTTTAAGCACATATCCGTCAAGATCTGGCAAACTGAGATTGATGATGTTCATGTACTGATTGATTTCTAGGAGGCCAGTGATAATTGATTAGCATTTCTACGGTGGTTATTTTATCGTGTATAAAGTATTTAGGGAATGGTGTGTAGATCATGTAAATTGATGGGTGCTGTCATAAGGATAAATAAAAAGATCAGTTAGGAAGATACTATGTAGTTAAATTATTTATTGTGCAATAATATAGTTTTTAACTTTTTTACTAAGTTAATGTGACAAAAAGAATATGTCAAATATAAAAAAAAAAAGTTCCGGAGAGTAGTGGGGGGGATATTTGACTGTAGGGAGCTGTCTGAGGCTTTTCCATCTTTAATCATAAAACTATGAATCATATAAAAAAAAAGTTTGTTTTTAACAAGTGTGCATAATAGTTTGAGGGCTTCATTAACTTGTGCTAAGCTATCTGGTAGCAAATTGGCAAAGTTCATACTGCCTGGGCAGCCTGCAGAACTGCTAACTATAAAATCATCCAGACAGATATTTTGACTGCATGTCAAGAGAGCAGAGTCAGCAGGTTAAAGGGCAGTGATTATTCCTCTGTTTGGTGTTTGTGAGAGTGTATCTGACATACTATGTCCCTGCCCAGGGCAAGGGGGTTGAATCTTCAAAGTCCCTTCCAACTCTAACCATTCTATCATCTATTCTATGATTTTTGTCCCCTAATGGAAAAGAGATGCTGAGAAGCCAGAGTGAGTCCAGCAGATGACTTAAGGGTCTGGGCAGTATGACATGGGAAGGGAGGCTGAGGCTTTGCCTTACACCATGAAGAAAAGAGAATGCGAAGGGCTGTCTTCAACTACCTGATGGGTGGTTATAGAAGCAGATGGAGCTATAAACAGTCTTGGAGACGCACAAGAGAAAAGTGACAGGCAACACAGGCACATTGTAGCACAGGAAATGCTGATTAGATCAATTAGATCTATTTCTTTGCAATGTGGGTGGCCAAGCACTGGGATGGTTTACACAGTGAGGATGTGCAATCTGCATCCCTGGTGACAGTCTCAGCTGAGCTCTGAGCAACCAGATCTAGCTCTGAAATTGACCCTGTTTGAGCAGGCAGTTTAGACTAGGTGGTCTTCAGAGTCATTGCCAACTTAATTCATTATGAGTCTTTGTGGCAAAACCTCTTCCACTTCTGTACTTCATAAACTTTTTCTTAACCTGCTCTGAACTCAGATTTTATTGTTAGCACTTCGTACTATAAATTTTGAGATGAACATTTTTAGGAGCTGCTTAGTCGAGCCATTTTCTCTGTAAATGCATTTGACAGCAAAACCTCTACAGCAGAGCCACTGTGAACTTCTGAAGTGCGAGGGAGGTTTGATTTGCTACTTATGTTTCAGTCAAGCCTTTTGAGGTAACCTTTATTAAAGAAGCAAGCCATCTTACAGAAATCGTATGTGTTCACTAATGTGCAATCTGAAGAGCTCTTCAATTTTACAGTATGATAGTAAAATTTACTGTGAATTGAACAGGATTATTTGTGGACAAAGTTAATAGTGTGCGCTTACAGGATTGCACTTGCATTTTGGGAAGAATTCTTTGATTTTTGTGTAGGTGGAGACCTCAGAATTTTGACTGTGGCTCTGCATATGTTGCTATCACTTTCTTTTACATTGGTTCTTCACTTTCAGCAATTATTGGAGCACTGAAGTGTGAAAACACAGGTAATAACATGCTTAGAAGAATTTAAATGTAGTTCGCAATGGATGCTTCTCTATAAGCATGAGCATGCTGGCAGCCAGTTAGCACTTCAGTAGCTTGGATGCAGTCAGTGTACTATTTCTGTCTGCTGGCATTTGGTGAACATCAAAAAAAGATGTAGGTGCTCTCATATGTCCATATACTCCACCAGCAACTTGTGTTTTGAAATAAGCAAAGGTGACAGGAGGGAAAAGGGATCATCACAGGAGGGTGAGAAGGTAAAGGAGACTGGAGAGATGAGGCAAAAGGAATGGAAGCATAAGTAAAAAGGCTTTTGTTACTTTTGGTGCTCAAAGAACTTTAGTTTTAACTGATAGAAGCTGCTCAGGAAGCAATGATTACTGCTGTGTTCTGGGTACGCACATGTGATGTGAAACCAAGGAAGAGATGTTTATTTAGTTTAAACTATTAGAGCATTTTTGATGCTGTCCTTGTTTATGCAGACGATCTGTCCTCAAAAGCATTCCCACTCTCTGTATTCTACAGTATTGGAAATTTTCAATTGCACTTGTTTTTTTCATTAAAATCTTCTCTTGCTTGCTTTCATCAGGAGTAACATTTTCCTTTTTCTGGAAGACTCAAGACCAGCAGGCTAAGTTTCTCCCTGCCTCTGGTGGACAAGTAATTTCCAGTGGTTTCAAAATCTGTTCAAACGAAGGTGAAGGCTCGGTGGAATTTTACACCCGTGGGAATGCAATGATGAAGTGGAAAGCAAGCTTTAGTCCACCAGGTGAAGTTTATAACTTTTTTCTTTTATTAATTTCTCTATTATATTTTAATTCATTCTTGCAGAAAGATGTAGTGGTAAGAGCATAACTTCAGGAAAGAGAAGTGGATGTATAAAAATAGCTACAGAGCTCTGTGCTTAAGTGGGGAGAGGGAGATAAACTATGAACTGAAAAAATATTAATACCGTACTATAGAACATTTGCCATTAAGTAACAGTCCTCGGACCCAATTTGCAGTTGATTCTGCAGTGGAATTCTTATTGACATCAATAGATTAATGAGTGCTTAGATGGAACCATGAATGAAGAATGCAGGTTAATCCCTGATAGTTCTGAGCATATTCTAAAACTGGATATGTGTGCTGTCCTCTACTGCCTACTAAATTAAGACTTTATTTGGTAACTGTCTAACTGGGTGTTTAGTGCTTTGGTCATTTTGTTATCTGTTGAGTGTCAAGTTTTGTATGCCATGGCATAGTATTAATAAACATTTTGGTATATCGCATATCTTACTGCTTCTATCTAAACTGTGTATTGTTGGGGAGAGGTATTACCTAGTGACGGGAACAAATCCCGGTCTTCTAGTAGTGACAGTGACTAAATCTTTTCTTGCATTAATTTGACTATACCTTGGTAAAATAAGACTTTCTCACATCGTAGTAGCAGAGTTTTATAAAGCTTAATAAATCAGGTTAGAAATCTTATTAAGAGAAAAGCTGCTAAATGGTAAGAATAATTCACACACTTGTGGATTATTCAATCCAAGTGAAAATTAATATTATGTTTTCAGCCTTTCAAGTATAACAAACTGTGGCAACTCTTAATTAGTCTACTTGCTTGTTCTCCAGTGCTTGCAGTCTTTACGCAGTTCTTGCTGAACTGAGTTTTAAGAAAGTATTGAAGAAGAATCTTGGCCCATAATACTTGCCAAGTGTGATATATGAAACTGCAGGGAGCCCAAGTTAGAGTTCAGACAAAAGCTAACAGGCATTCTGCCAAAGTATGGGCTTCCCCATGGGTATAAAGATTAATATACATGACATCAGCATCCCATATTTCACTCTTAGCACTTCTTATACAGCTCTATAGCATTGCACAAGTCAGCAAAAACTTACTGAACAAGAGAGATTCTAAATGGTATTGATTCATGGATTGTGCTGTGACTTTTAATGTTTTGCAGGTCCTTACTGGACTCATATTCTCTTTACTTGGAAATCAAGAGAAGGATTGAAAGTCTATGTCAATGGAACTCTAAACACAACTGATCCAGATGGGAAAGTTTTCTATGATTATGGAGACCCCAGTGCAAATCTTCTGACTGGGACAGAGGGGGATCAAACTAAGCGCTATGTGAATGGGGCATTTGATGAATTCATTATATGGGAAAGGGCCCTCACCCCCAATGAAATTGAGCAGTACTTTACAGCTGCTGTTGGTGAGTATATGCACTGTTGTCATAATTCATCTTCTGTAAGATGCTTAAAAATGTTTAATGTGTAGGATTTGTGTTAATTTTACACCTTTTGGCTACTGAACGTAGTTTTTGGAGGCAGAAGAAGTTAGGTATGAATGTCACTGAAATGCTCAGCTGTCTTTGGATGTGCAGTCTTTTATCCTGGGTTCTAGCTCTGTAAAAATGTCATAAAAAATTTAACCAAGACCTGAAGTAGATCTAACCATTGTTAGATCCCCTAGGATCAAGAAAAGAGGAGCAATAATTAGACTTAAGGCAGAACAGTATCAGGAAAGACTGACTCCGGATTTCTAACTTGCACTCTGACTGTTGTGTAGCTTTGAGCCAAGTCACTCAGTGTATTCCAGCAGATGTGGATAATAATGGTTCTCTCTCCAGTTCCTGGAACGATAAAGACTTATTAACTCACGTATGCTTGTGAACTAAAAAAATATTAGCTGAAATGTAATATAAAAGGCAAAGAATCAGTATGAGCAATAAGACTTAGAAGACTGGCCAGTAAACCCTGTCAGTTGTTCTATGGATCTTTATAATAAAATTTTCACTACAAGAAAGGCTATTGCTATTAAATGCTTGTGTGTGAGTAGCAATTAGAAAACATCCATCTTGGGGAATAAAGCTATAGGGCATATGGAACATGTGGCTTTGCTGGCAGTTTCCCTGCTTTCATTTATTCTTACTAGGTTACTGAGAGCTAAAGCAGTTACACCCATAATTCTTGTGCTTTTAAACCCGTGGGAACCATTTTCACAATGGAAACTCTTTGAATAACACACAACTTCTGATGCATGCCTGGAAATGAGAATGTGCGTGTCTGTAACTTCCATGTTTGATTATAGCCATCAAATATACACAAAATATATTTTATCAAAAGGAAAATATAAACTAGTTTACATAGCATTGAAGTCACTGAAAAAGAAAATCCTACATTTGGTATATAATAAAGCAAGCTATTTGCTTTGCCCCACAAGTAATAGCGTTTGTTTAATTATTTTTTTAATTGTAGAACATTTTTATTTTAAAAAGTGATTCCTATGGAAGTCTTCAAAAATTCTGGTCGGGAGATTATTCATTTGATACAGGAAATAGTTTTAAAATCTTAAAAAGAAAAAGTTTTATTAACTTTATAAAGTTCTGGTCAAGTTGGAAAAAATGCTTTTGTATTTGGCTGTTGTATCTTTCACAACAATCTAGGGTTACTATAACACTATCCAACTCAAAGCTACCATAAATCACATTCTTTGATTTAGTGTAACTCAAGAAGAATGTTATGTTGTTAAACTCAAGACCAGTAGATTTTCAAATTGACCTGATCCATCTATATGTGTGTCCTGTTTCACTGTCGGAGAAGTATGACTTGTATAAATACAAAGAGAACTCTTTTTTCTTTTTTTTTTTTTAACCCCTTGAATCTTGAATTCTCGTGAACTCACAGCAACCTTCCTCCGAAGCCCTCCACCCTCCCATCTCACACTAACAAATAATCAAGGCATCATGGAAAGCTCTTTCCATGAATGCAAATCTGTTCAGGACTTAAGTTTCTAACTTCTTTCCTCTGTACTTTGGTTTGGAAAGAGTCTCACTGGTGCTCAAAAGATCTGATTGCTGGACGTTAATGCTTGTAGCTAGCTTTTGAAACACTGCAGTAAGAGTTGGGGCCTTGGATTCTGCTAAAGTCTAAATTTTTAGAGTTGCACAGAACTTTGCCTGTATCCTACCTTTCAATCCCTGCTGATTTTTTTAGAAGGCTGTGTAGCAAACTCCCTGATTTATACATTGAGGTGTTCATGCTGTGAGCTTTTGGGAGTTTACTGCAATTTGCATGACATTAGGTGTTTGGTGGTTTTTTGGGTTTTTTTTCCTTAAACCCTTAGTTCACAGGTCTTCAGAGTCATCTGGAGCTATCAATTTTCTGTGAAAAATAAATTTCTAGCTTCTTAATTGAAAGAAAAGCTTGGTGTTTGTTTTCTAGGGGCTTAGGAATTAAAATGTAAAGTGATGCCAGGTATATATAATTTTTTTCTGTAAGTGTGAAGAATTTCAAGCCAATATTTTAGAGTGCTCAGGTGATTTGGAGCACTTGAGAAATGTGGATTATTGAATTTTTTACTTTTTCCTTCAAAGTGGTGGACTTACCAGATTTTATAAAATTTCAATTTGATGGATGAAGTTAGAACATTCTCAGAGGGAGCAATGGATATTACAATCCTAATCAATACAGTAAACAAAAGTTATTCTTGCTGTCTATTTATTGACCTTGGAGGACTTAAAGTGAGGTTGAAGCTGGGCCAGCGGGGTTTGACATAAGAAACTTAAGTCAGCCTGTTCTTAATAGAATGAATAATCATGTTCCTTTTGGATCCATGAGTAAAACATGTCCTATATATGCAACTACTGTTTGATTGGGCTGAAATACCACACTCCTTGCAAATATAAATTCTTGGTAAGATGCAGATTAGAGGAAAATTTTATTTCTCTATCACAAATGACCAATAAATCCCTTTGCACAGAAAGGAATCAATATTTTTGAAATGGAACAACTGGAAACCATCCAAAATCAGGTTTATTCTTTCTGTCTCAAGAAATCATTTAAGACATGCTGGCATGGTAATTTTCAATGGAAACAGTGCTAGTCGGTGATGTTTTTTAGCAAAGCCCGTCTGATTAATAGCAACCTCACTGTTGCTTGAGATCAACTTACAAACACCTAATTGATCATACTATAGATAATGTCTCTAACTACTAATGAAGGTTGTTTTGACTCTTTGACCCCTGTTGTTTGTTTTAGGCAAAACTAACATGCCCCAAAAACTTTAGTATACCACATTTCTACCGATGTTCTTTTATTTAAGGGTGATGCCTTAGTTTTGCGGCAAGCAACAAAAGTATTTCCATTGGCTTTAAATATTTCTTACTGTTTGTTTTTTTAATGTGGAAAAGTCTTTCTGAACTTGCCTTTGTGGGTGTGATTTTATTTGGCACTCAAGCAATTTAGGCTCAAGATATAAGTAAACATGAGCATTTGGAGATCATATTTGAGTCTCGAGTCTCATTTTTTTCCAGTGGCTTTATGTTCCCAGTCCCAGTTTATCACATAAACAGAAACACAGCAAGGTCATTCATGAAATTGTCAGAAGTGCCTACAGATTAGTATTTGTTTTTGGTAAGAAATATTTTTGGGGTTTTTGTAATTTAAATTTTCTGTAAATGCTTTACATAAATGTCGGGAGAAGAGCTAGAGAAGGAAGATGGATGCCAATGTTGTAGTTGTGTAGTTGTCTTTTATTGAGATATAACACTTGAAATTTCCTGTTTGCAAACAGAGGTTTACTTTTAAATGTTTAAGACTTAAATCATTGAATCATAGAATGGTTTAGGTTGGAAGGACCTTGAAGATCATTGAGTTCCAAATCCCCTGCCATAGACAGGCACATATTCAAATTGCAAGGCTCATCTAATTAAAGATAATGAAATACAATTGAGAGAATCTGTAAATGAAATGCTTTAAACAAGCCTATGTAGCTTGTAAGTAAATAAGTAAAATGCATAGAACAGCAAATACGTTACTTTCAGTGAGAACAGATTCAACTTGCAGTGGGAATATCAGATTTATTAACACCGTTATTCATGTATGTATTTTCCCCAGGTGTGCAAGTTCTGCTTTCTTCAACGCTTCCGTGGTCTGTGATGACAACCACTACAAAACCTGTGGTACGAGAATCCTCATAACTCTTTTCTATAATGTCAGAACGTGTATATATTAGAGTTACAGATCATCATCCTCACTGTACAATTTTCATTAGTGGCACTTATTTTAGTACCCCAATTACAAAAATCTTCAGATGTGCATAGGGAGAATTTTTAGCCGCTATGGGAAGATGAGAGTACTCCAGAACTCTTAATGTAGGACAGATCAAGGGAATTCATTGTTAAATAAAAATATTTCCTATATTTAAAAAAAGAAAAAGGAAAAAAAAAAAGTAAAACACTTGAAATGTGTCAATGAACTTTGAAGATGTAGGACATTCAAAAACACTTTGCTAATTTTTCCACTTTTTTCCTTTAAAATTAGAAAAAAGATCCCACCACAACAACAAAATTAGTTTTACTGTTTAGTAAATGCTTAATGAAAAAGGTTTAAATAAAACTATTTTTATATGCAGAATACATACAATTAGCTGTAGTTAACCTACATGCAATTGACTGTTGCAATGTATTTTCACCTTCTTGCTATCTGCAGTGTCAAAGTTCTCTTAGTTTTCTTGTTCACAGAGACTTTCAGGAAACTGTGGCAGATAGGACCTGAATTGCTAATGAGAAAATGAAGCTGTGCCTGTATGCTCTGTTTATCCTGTCCATCTATCTGTGTGCTTTCCTTTTCCTTTGGCTTATGGAACATCTTGTGTATAATCACAGTAGTCTGCTGTGCCTCGAAACTCCCTTTTGGACTAAAACAAGAAATAATGACAGATGTTTGGAATAATTTCTGATGGGTTGTATCTCTCTCCTGTAGCTCTCTACCAACGCCTATCGTCCCATCATAACTAATCTGACCGAGGAGAGAGGGAACTTCCACTCCCCTGACACCATGCTGAGCTACCTGGAGAACATGTCCTTCAGCTTGCCCGACAAAACCTTGTCAGAAAATACTGCTCTAAGCCTGACAGAGGTAAGTGTCTTTCACATCCATTTTGGGAGACAGATGAGCCTGAAACTTCTCCAGAAGCTGGAATATTGAAGTTTTTGCTGGCTGCAAAAAATACATATAAAAAAAGCAGCTGCTGTTTTAGGGCGTAGCAGAAGGTGAGCTTCAACCAGAGAAAATGGTTTAAGGGTCTCATTAGTTCTTGGGGTTATTATTTAATGCATAAATTATAAATACCTGGAACTATGACCACACATCAAAAATAATTATTTAGTTGAACAGGAAACAGAGTAGAATAAAATAATTTCTTAAATTTTTTTTCAGTTGCAAGTGTGTCCAATGCAGAATATGTAATCCTTAAAAAAAATAAAAATAAAAATTCAGCATTTCTCTGCATGGCCCAGATGATCCAAAATGCAGCAGAGTTTGACAGTCGTCTGCCAGGTGCAGGACATACTGAAACTGTCATCAGAGCAGTGACAGCAGCAAAACGCATGAGCTAATAGCAAACTCACAACCTGGATGCAGGGAGCACTCTAGTTGTGGCTCTGTCAGTCTGGCCCTGTGTACCTGTCCAAGTACAAACTTGTAACTTACTATCTTGAGATCCACGCCTGCACTAGAGGGTTAAAAAGCTCTAAATTACTGTTGGCTGCCCAATTTTTCGTTAGCATTTATTGCTCCTGTAGCAAGCAGGGGGTACTTTGTGCCTTTCCTCCCACTTCTCTCTTGGAAAGCAGTGGGTTATTCTTACTGGACTCTGAAGTGCCAAAGGCGCAAAGCCTGCTCTGCCAGTGCTGCTGTGGAGGTGCAAAGCTGTGGGAGAGGGTCCGTTTGAGATGGTGGCATCCTTGGCTTTTTTGAGTTAATAGCTTTATTTGGCACCAGGTTCCCATCACAGCCAGGACAATTCACAGATTGCCACTGAAACAGGTTCATGGAAAGAACTGGTCCAAAGCTTAACAGTAAATTTTTTTTTTTGTTTTGGCTAATCCACAAAGGGGAAAAAAAAGAGATGTTTTCTGCAGTCTGAGCTGAGGAAAAGGGGTCATGTTCTGCTAACATAGAGTTAGCCTTCTGTAAAATGATGGGCACCAAATTTCCTGATTTCAGCAGGCTAGAAAGCTATTATTACAGTAATCAGCTCCGGTCTCACTAGTGATTGTTCCTTTAAGCCTGTGGGTAATACCAGGGTGACAAGGATTATTTACTCAGACAAACAATATAAACAAATGCTTCTGAAAACTATGCGGACAGCAATTGATGGTTTGTGTTAAAAGCTTAGCATTTGCAAACTTTAAAGCTTGGATTTAATGGATCACATTTTAATATGTAGCAAAAACCCTTCTAAAAAGCTCTAATACGATGTTTCCTTTGTTTTGCTGAAAATTTTGTGTGGGCTCTGAATTGAAAATGGAACATCATCCTGTCAGATACTGTACCTGTTTCCCACATCATTTCATTTGCCATTTGGTTGCTCATTCATGCTATCTGATGCTGCTTTGTGTGCCTTGGAAATGATTTGCAGACAGAAATGTGGGACATGATTATCTTTAGCAAAGCTATTTTGGGAAGTAAACACAAGAGAGTCCTGATCATACATACAGACTCTGTCATTTGTCTGATTGATGATTAGGCTTTGTATTGTCTGCAGCTAATTCCCTGAGAGACAGGCACTGAGCATGCATGCTATTTTCTGTAAAGTTATCTCTGTCCTGATTGTCATATGCCTCACAGCACAAGAAAATTTGATTTAAGTGATATGCAATAAACTTTCTGATTACTGGCACACACTTATAATGCATTGCTTCTGACAAATCTGACTTGGGTTTTCCGTTATAATGCTGCTCTGCTCAGTAGCTCCAGCGTTCCTGCTTTCCCTCCCTTCCCAGCAGTCTAACATACTGTCTTTGGAGTAATCCTGGAGTGATGCTGTGACCTGAAAAGAGATACTTACTGAATGCTCTGGGCAATGTGGGCTGGGTCCTGGGTTTAAGATAACTTCTGTGCATGCCAAGTAGAATTCCACACTGAATTTTGAGAGGGGCTGCAAGGTGTGTGCTGCTCAAAATAAGGGCATATAGCAAAGCTCTGGTAGTGCCCTATGTATTATGGCTTGTAAAATTATGCTCAGACAGTCTTGCAGCTTTCTTCCATGTTTTCTCAGTGGAACATTTCTATATTCAGTTGATGCTTTAAAGGCATTTTAACGGAGAATTTTAAGCAGGAGATGTCGGGGGGAAGGGGGTATTCTAATTTTCTGTGCTCCCTTTTCTCCTCCTCCTATTTGTCTTCATCAGCAAGATTTGTTAGGACAGGGACTGGGACTTGAACAGTGCCCACCATGACAGATCTTGACCTCAAAAACAACATTTAAGTGCGGAAGTTAAGCAGATGGTGAATCGTACAAGTGATGGGACCCAGATATTGAGTGTGGTCGAAATACCATCGTCTAAGACTAAAAGACGTATTAATGTCATGAGTTTAGATAAAATGGGAGAATAAGTTCACTTTAGTCTTCCAGTGTTGTCATCTCGGCTGTAGTACAATGATTGCACTTTGGGAGTTTCACAGTGGTGTTAGTTTTAATAAATAAACCATTACATTAAAATGTCACCATACAGAACACGGTGAGAGAGCTGGCAGGTAGAGATGAATCTGTGACTCGAATGAAAATGGGCTTGTCCTCTTAAAATAAACCTAAGAAAATCCTAGCAGAGATCTGCCTTGGATCCTTACCAGGAGATGAAGCTGATTAATAAATAATCAAATAATATAGTTTTATTTATCTTTTAGGCATTTTTAAAAGCTATTGAAGACTTTCTGTTATTGTCCAACTGGATTGATGTACCAGAGGTAAGACAAATGGGCTTAGATTTATAGGTTACTTTGGTTGCATAATTCCGCATGGATAGTAATGAAACTGGTTGTCTCTAGTATTCTTCTTGTTAGGACTTTTTGGCAGTATGACAATTATTTTCTCATATGTCACTTTCATCTTTTCAGTAAAGGTCCACAGACAAAAAAATTATGTCATTTTCTTTTATAATAAGTTTTTGAGGGTTAAAATAAGAGAACTTTGCTGCTATTTCCACCTATTTCAGGATGAATGAAACAAAATTGTATTTATAAAATAAAGTGTTTAATCACGCCTTTTTTAGCACTGAACTTTGATATTTAAAAGTTCATATTTCTTTTGTAGACTGATGTCTTTCAATGCATGTGATATATGAGGTCAAATGCTCGTGGGAGTAGAGAGTAATTTGGAGACATTCTATAAAACAGTATTTCATAAGGTCAGGCTCTGGGTGGCATCAATTTGTGTAACACTTTATCCAATGTGTGTGGGAAAGGTTGTGGAGAAAGTCACATTTGACTTTGGATGATGATGAGCTGAATCATGAGTCACACAGGAATTTAATGTGGCACCTTAGCTTTTTGTGCTATGAGCTGCAATTTCTTTTGTAGTAGAGCCTTCTCTTTCTTCCCCCAGACGGCTCATGTATTTGGAAGTTTAATTCAAACTATTGACAGTGTGATGGCTCACATGACGCGCAATCTGGATGAAAGCTCGTTGCCTTTAACTGTTGAGGGCACGTCGTCTGTGGCAGGTAAGATTTAGCAGAAATGTTCTCTCTGGGCTGTCTGGCGGTCCTAAATGCTTCTGTGCTTGAAACCCCTCCTTTGCCAACATGAAGGAGGAAACAGACATAAATAATTTTCTCTTTTGAATACAAAACAGTGTTTTAGTTGTAGAAAGATGACTGTGCAACTGCACAGACCAGAGGTAATCAGCTCTGACTGTACTTGAACTTCCTTGAGGTTATTTGGAGAGGGGTTTAGAATATGAATTCCATGAAATGAATCTATTAATACTATACTAATAGGCAGTTAAAGGGCCTAGAGCTGTTATGCAGCACTCTGAAGTTGCAGATGTCTGGATGCTACAAACCTTAATGTCGCAAGGTTTTTGCAAGAGATTGCAAATAATGGGAATAGTTTTGACCTTTTAGGAGAATTTTATGTTATTACTGTTTAGTATCCTATCACCCTAATTTCATCTGTGTATTTAGATGTTATAGGTAGCAAAAGTAACTTATCTGTTCTGCCATTCTGCTCTGCCTTGTTGAGACCTGTGTGAGGGGACAAATAACCTGAGCAGTCACCTGTACCATCAATCGCTGCGCGTACCTTCTCGGCACTGGCATGCTCAAATGGAGCAGTGGAGGTCTGAAATAATGCCTTCAAATGTCAGTGGAAGAGTCTGTCAGTCTATTTTGCTTGCCCTGGTAGGCTCCGTATTTGAGCATGGGTGAAGTGATCCATGATGTATTAACAGTGCGTGTACCATCTTCTCTGTCATAAAGGAGTCAGATATAAAAGGCAATTTTATACTTGGGGAATTTACTATATTTTCTGCAAACGTCTGGGGTTTTAAATTCAAGACTTGCAATAGCTATTAGGGAAGCCTAGTTAAATAGTCAAGTAGGTTGTAGAGGCTATTGATTTTATCATATTTTTGTTTGGGTTATCACACAGATTACACCTTGGTCAAAATGCATCCTCAGACTCTGAATTTTTCCCACTATCGATTTCCATCTCGAGGACAGAGCTATATTTCCATTCCTAGTGAAGCTTTTCATGAAAAAGGTAAGAAAAAAATTAAAGGGAGGAGCAGAGTCATGTAAACAGCATATCCAAAAATGATTTCGCTTGAAAACAGGTTTTGGTTTGCTGTATCTTCTGAGTAACCCATTTAATAACTGTTGATCATACTGACTCTAGAGAAGCGACAGTTGTCCTGTTATACTAACGAATGATTAATGTGGTAGAATTTTCATATTACTTGAATTAATCTTGAATAATACAGCTGGGCCACAGACTGCCATTTAATTTTGACATTCTTTTACATCAGAGAAGCCATAATTTCATAAATGATTTTTAAACATCCGAACTGGTTATTTTTAAGAAATTCCAGGATGCCAGATCAGGTATTACTTATCCCTTTATGCAAAAAAGCTCTTAAAACGTTGTATGAAATGAAACTATACAATTACAGATTTAAGCAACAGCAGCTACAGAAACTGAAGATGTAAACTACAGTCAAGGCAAAAAGGCAGAACTCAGAAATCCATACCTAGGCTAAAATTTTAAGTCTCAAAAGCCAAGGTATGGCAAAAATCTGAAACTTTAGTCAAGACTCTAAAATAGCAATGTTTAATTATCTGTTTTAATCGGGGATTGAAGGAACCTATTTACAAAAGCATCTCCCTGCATCTTCAAATCTTTGAAAATCTGGCTTAAATTGCAGCCTTCTGAATTGACACACCCGGAGACCTTTCTGCAGTCACCTCTGTTGAAGGAGGGTTGATCCCTATTCATAAAGTGCGAACTCAGCTGCAGATAACCTGCAGTGAGAGAGACTCTCATAATTACTGAACTGTCTACCTGATTTGTGATGACTGCTTTGTTTCTTTGCACTGGCAGGGCGCTCACTGCAAGTGCTCTGAGGCTATGACTACAATTGCAAACCAAATTGTCATGCCAAAAATAGCATGTAGGAGGACTTTTTTTTTTCCCTTTCCCACTTATAAAGTCTCTTACCACGCAGATTTTTTTTTTCTTCAGGACATTGTCATGCTTAGTATCCTGAAATGATCCAGCCCATTAAATGTTTAACTCTGTTTTTGAGCTAAAGCTCGCTTCTGAGTAATTTCAGCCTTCAGGCCACTCCTCTGCACTGTCCAAATGAGCTAACCTAAAAATTTTATTTCGCCTCAAACAGTTGACACTATAAATACTTGGAACCCTGGAAAAGGGATAGTGATATACATCTGTGTGGCTGAGAATTAGAAAATATGCATCTGTCTCTTCACTCAGATGCTCTAAACCCATCAATACTTGGAATGCAGGTAGCAAACAGACAACCAAAGTGGAAAATGGCTGCCTGCATTTGAGTTTCATAAACTGCCATTTAGAGTAGGTGGTGGTGAAGTAGCCTTGAATTACTGTAGCTGCCATTGAGAGATTGACTCTGGTATGTCATGCGACCCTTTCTGGTGCTATTTTGGGGGATTTATAATTGACAACTGGTTACTGTAACAACTTATTTTGGAAGTACAGTTATGCAGGGTGCGCATGCTTATATTTTACTTTTGATATGTCTCCTGTGCCGTACTGCAAGATGATCACACTTTTTCACTTAAAAGAATAATCAGAAATTTGCTAAAGCAAAGATCTGAAAGTCTACAGAACTCAAAGCTCTTAATTAACATGGAGTTAGAGGTCTAGGAGAGAAGTCTCTTCCTTACAACTGTTGCTCTGAGGAATAACCCTTGTTCCCTTTTCACAGCTTGGATTACCATTGTTGGCCTGCTTTACCATAACATGCATTATTTCTTTCATAATATCAACCCTATGGATACCAAGTAAGTATCTCAGACCTCTCATGCTGTAACAGCTTGTTTATTACCTTAGTGATGTACCTTTATAACAGTCATGTCATTATCAACTGTAAATAAATTACGAGCCATAATCCTGATTCTGCAATATTGAGGACATGTAGTCATTAACTAGAGAGAGATTAAAGCTTACATTAGATGTTTTACTTTATGTTGTACTAAAATAGATTTCTGTAGCGACATGTTTGTCTTTCTTTGTCTTCTCCTTCCATTCATCATATCTGGTATCAGAATTTCATAATTTTAATCTGTCTCATAAAAGGAAATTACATCTTTTCTCCTGACACATATAAAGATAAAGCTTGCACTTAAATGAAGAAGTAAAAAAAGTAACATCCCTCTTTAGATAAAATCTGAATCCTAATCCTAGAAACCTGTAAGGTAATTTTACAACAGGAGACCAGGCAATGCCTAAAAGACCTTTTGTTTTATACGCTGCATCAATGAAATCATTAGCAGATAAGATAAAGTAAATGTAGAGCTGTATGTCTCTCAGCAGTTCCCCAGGGAATTTTGCAAGGCCATTCATGTAAATCATTACACTTTCCTTTTAAGCTAGCATGACTTAATGTTTTTATTTGATCTACATTGGGGTAGGTAGATTAGTTTACACTTTCTCTGTCTTTTTTAGTCTGATTTTCAGTGTGGTGTTTATGACAGCGGAAGGAAAGATGTGGCATCTCAGCTGTCGTGAACACCAGGGATTGCCTCCCTTTCTTTACGTACAGCTACACGGAAGTTCGTGATCATGGGAACTCATTTGTGATCTTCAGGGTGAAAAATCATGGTTTATGACCAAATTGATCCACTGAGATAATAACAGTTATTACTAAGTAGCATTTTTAAATCAAGTAGCAAGTTGTACTGTTGTTTACCCCCCTCTCTCAAAAAAAAAAAAGGACTTAGCAGGTGGCTGTAAAGGAACCGTCTCATTAATGTGTAATATTTCTTACTGACATGAAAAAACAGAGGCAATAATTTATGACAGATTATGTTTTTCAAACAGGAGGATCAGTGCAATTTATTAAGATAATGAGCTATAATCTCAACTTTTCAAAGAGAGAAGTAATATGGTCTTGACTTCGGTCAGAGTTTAGCAAACACAATATAATTAAAGATGCCGCATGTCAAAATACTGTGTTCTAATGCATTGTCATAGAGTCTACAGCTCCTGGGGCTCTGATAAGCAAAATAACAGTTACATCGTCTTTGTGTACATTCTCTGAATTTTGTGGAATAGGACAACTTAGAGACTCAGTCCTGTTCCACCGAGTTGTATGTATTTTTATCACTTATCTTGAAGGATTTTGAGAAGGGGAGATTGGCCCTGCTGCAATGAGAAACATAAAGACACTGCAGAAGAAACGTCTCCAATATTTCTGTAACTAATCCAAACTACTTGAACTGCTTGCAGTGTGTAATGCACTACAGAATCACATTTATAAAATTCTAGATGCAGACCTGTCCGAAACAACATCCAAAAAACTAGTAATACAAGGAATGCTTGTTTAGCGATTTTCCTCTGTGGAATCAAACCCCGGGTATTCCAAAGATGTTTTAAAAATAAGGAGGCAGTCCTCTCCTGCCTGTTTTTTTTTTTTTTGTGCTGTGCTATTAGAATTCTTTTTGCTTACATTTCACTAGAATAACAATGTTTTCCCAGAGTAGTTTGTTTTAAAGACTTTCTCTTATGTTCCTTCTTGCACTGGGTTACTTGAACACCTGTAATTTGAAGCCTGTCCATTTTCTCCTTAAGGGCAATTTTTTTTTCTTTTGTGGTGGAAATGTAAACCCAAAACTCTTGGAGCTTTTGTGCTGTACAGACAGACGAATTCTATTTTCAGACTACATAAATAGCAGTTTCTAAGGGGAGTCAGTTTAGTTTTAATTCTTTTTAAAAAACCAAACCAAACACAGGTTTTGAGCCCAGTTTTGATCCCACTCATACATACAGTTTGTGTAAATCTGTAGTAATCCCACCAAAGGTAATTGGATGACAGACTCACTGCCACCTAACATCCAGGCCATGGTGAGGAAAGGCTTGTGTATGAAAGCACAAAACACAAACACTGGTTCTTGCTTGCGCTGAAGTTTTTTCATGCCTCAAAATTATTCTACCTCTCTGAAGTTAAAATGGCAGATAATGGGTGTGGAAAAAATGTCCATCCTGTTAATCTGCATAGGAAAAATCTCAATGTCAGACAGTAGTTTTAACATTGAGTCCTTCTCTAAACTTTTCGTATCTGAGTAGCAAATTCTGCCCTGAGATTAACAAATTTGAATCACGTGCTGGTTGCTGGGAGCAGAAGTGATCTCTGATACTGATGTTTTTTCATGGTCAGCACTAAGGGCTGGTGCTTGGGGTTGTGCTCAACGAGTTCTGTTTTATTTGACCTTGCTGAGGAACTGAATGAAGTTATTTTAATGTCTGACTTTTTTTTTCTGAAAGAAAAACAAGAAACCATTGCAAACAGGTGGCAGATGCAAATAAGATGTCTTTTAATGTGCTTTGTAAACTGGCTCTTTCCAGTGGTGTGCTATGTTTGGAAACCCCCACTGATGGTTAATTTGCCGTGGCTCATATTTCTCATAGTAAATACCAGTCATTCACACACTGAAGAGGTGGATGGCAGAGGCCATTTTAGTCCTGTACAGTTTGTTACTGATAGTGTAAAAAATTTTACACTACAGCCAAATCGGTCTTAGTTATTCCTAAATGTGCAAAAATGCCAAAGTCATACGTTTTAGCTGAAAGCAGAAATAAAAGGGTTCTTACATACTGCAGAATTACTTCAGCCTAGGAAAAAAAAAAGTATTACCTGGGCTAATCAGATGTTTAGTCAGGTTCAGATGTTTGTATTGTGACCTGAGTTACTCTTTAACAAACCTAACTGAACATAATAAATTTTTCAAAGTGAAGCTAGAGATTACTTCTAAATATATTCCTACATATATTTTTGTATGCATTATCTATATCCCTTACACATTAATACATATGTTTGTTTAGACAGCCTGAAACCCCCCCAAGTTTTCTCCTTACTTAGATTGCTTGGCTTAGTTAGTTTATTTTTTAGACCCCTTGCTATGTAGGATTCTCCTTATCTAAAGCACTTTCAGCAAGGCTTGTAAACCTTTGCAAAAAAGGAGCAGAGTGAAGGAATACTTACAATATCAAGTCTGCTAATGTCTAAAGCTATTCCCTATACTTTGTAGCTGTTGTTTCTAGTTTTTAGGATCTTTTGGGGCCAGATCTTGCTCCATTATAGAAATTCATTGACTTGGATGGAAAAAGGAGATCCTGTGTTCCTGTTGTGGATGAACTAAAAAAATGTTGTTCTACTTCCTTAACATATTTGTTTCTTTCTAAGGATTGCTGAAGCTGCTGCCTACAAAGGTGTTATGATCTCAGCAACCAGTTATCTCATCTCTATCAAAGTGGAACCTCTACCCAAGCTGTCCCACAACCTGTCAGGTTCTCCTCTTATTACCATCCAGCTCACCCATAAATTGGTAAGTGAAATGGAAACTACCAGTTTAGGCTGTTGTCAGGGCTGTTCAAAACCTTGGTGTCTGTGAAGACTTCTTTGTGTTTGTCTTGTAATTTTTAGTAGCAATTCAGATGGCATTTGTGACTACGATATTATGTTTTTTCCAACTGTTACGCTTCAATGACTTCTGTTTCCATCACTGCAAAAGGCTGATTAGTGCACATGCTGAAAAAGAAGGTGAAGTGACAAGTTTAGCTTTAGGCCTTTCTGTATGTATCGCTCTATGGATGTGTTTGTGCAATCTACGATAGGATGGTATGAATTACTGCTTTCTCATTAGAGCTGTGAAAAACAAGAATTCACTTGTGGTTTTTGCTTTTGGTCTTAATGCACACTGAGGTAACTGAGGTGTTTTGAACGCTCTCATGAATAAACCCAGAGAAGGAACTCCTACAAGGATATATACAAGTATGATGGGCAGAATATCTCCTGGGATAGGACTGGAGCAGGTTCAAATCCCTGTTCTAGTGTGAACGCCGTTTCTAGAAAGCAGAACATTCTGAATCTAAGAAACAAGAGACAAGAAATATGACAATCTGAGAGAACTTGGAGACAAGTTTTATTCAAACTGATCAATTTTGGTAAGGCATTTCAATTTCACCAAATTAGCATATTCCAGCAAGAAAATGGAAAAATAGCTGGTTTTGTTTGCTCTTGGAGAAAAATGCACCTTTTTTAGTCTTGTCGGTGGAATGGAGAATAGCTGGGTTCAAACTCCAAGGTGCTGCCATGAGGCATGCAGCGTCTATGACCTACTTAGTGTTGGATGGAAATGGAAAAGAAATATTTTAATTCTTAAATGTTTCCTAGAAAACATCTCTTAGATGTTCTTCTGAATATTTTATTATATTTTTCTTTCAATAGTTGTTTTCAAGCCAGTTTATCGTCTTCCTGTTGGGCTTCTGATAAAGACAGAGTAGGTACAGAAAACAAATATCTGAAAAAATCCTAAGGCATAGAAATGAAAAGTGTTGTTTTGCTGACAGTTTTTCAAACTAAGGACTCTCCTGAATGTCCCTAGTGGCCTCTTACAGATGGGCACTTGCGAAGTGAAGACTGTATTTTGTGTAGATCACTTATAAAATGTACTTTGCGTTCTGTATTTGGGTACCTCCCTGTGCTTTAGTTTGATGATTTACTAGCAGGCTGTTACACAAACCGGTGGATTTTTTCTCTTTATGCCTGTTGACTTTCACTATGAAGATCACTGGGATCTTGGTATACAGATAGAAATTTTACATTTATCTGTCTCTGTTTCCGTCAGCAGAATCCACGAGAACATGGTAGGAACACGCCTGTCTAACACACGGTGTGTATGACAGATACAGGTTGACTGGGAGTTTCAGACTCTGCCTAGAGCAGTGTGTGCTTTATTTTGTGCATTAGAGGAGTGGCTGTTTTCCAGAGCTCTTACTGCTGACTGGCAATCCATTCACAGGCAGCTGTCTGTTATCTACCATAGTATTTCTACAGTTACTTCCATTTCGGGGAATGTTCAGCTCTAATCCTCCTAATCCCTGTTCAGGTGTGACTTGGTTTTGGTGTTTGGTGGGGATTTTTGCATGTCTGTGTTCGTTTGGGTTTTTTAATTTATTTTATTTTTTAAAATCCTCACGGGAAGTGGCGAACTTACCCTGTTGTGTTAACAGCATTGAAAAAGTAGCTCAGTGCTGTCTGAAATCAGTCCATAAATATGTCAAGAATTTGTATTGAAAGTTCTGATAATTTTAATTATGAGGGGAGAAATATTTCTAAATGTGTAGTGAGCATGATCTTAAACTCTGTTCAATAAACTGTACTGGGATAATAAATGTGCTAGATTTTGCTCTTAGGCGTAGAACTCTGAAAGGAAATGGGTAAAGCACAGAAGGCACACCCCTCTGAAAGACAGGGAACTCTTCACCCGCTTACTTATTCCCCCCAGTAATAATCTGTGTCTGGCTTTTACATCTTATTAACTGGTACCATCCTGTTTGACGAGAAGTTTGAGATGTAATGAAGTTTTGCTCCACAAGTACATTTAGAAAATTCACTATCTCATTGCAGTTTTTACCCCTGAACAATTAGTGGACTTGAACTAGAAACTGGTCCCATGCTGGACTAAATATCCATTTCTCCAATGTTTTTCTCCAGTTGGAACAGTGTAATCTAGAGTCAGAATAGGTGTTTAAAAGGAGAACTGTGTGTAAAAGTTTGTAAAGAGAATTAATAAAGCAATAGCTTCAGAACTGGGCAATGGGAACACATCTAGTTACCTGCTCTGTCTTGTATTTTTATTGATGGTGTGAATTTTCTAAGAAAAGCTATTAATGAGCAAGCAACAGAACCAACCCAAATACCTCTGGGTATCTTATACATGGAATCCAAATTCTATCAGTAATCTTTAGAAACAAAGAGATAGTGTAGATGGGAATTGACTGAATATTTGTCTGGGAGGAAGTTGTGCATAAGGAGTTGTGAGTAGGATGTGTGCAGCTCTGCTGAAGTGGTCTGTTACATTGACTTTGGTAAGAAGACTGCTTCCCTCTGACACCTATGGCTTTGGGAATATAATTTCTCTTCTGGCTTTTTATTAGCAGGTACATTTAATATTAAGGAAAGGATGGATAGATTGTACCTTCCAGTTATGCATAAGTAAGGCAACAGTGGGCCAAATCTGTTCTTTCGTACTGCTGTAGATTTTAAAAAGCTCCAATGAGTTCTATGGAGTAATTTTAAACTATATAAATTTAGACAAATTACTTGTGAATTTACTTAAGTAAATTACTTAAGCAAATTTACACAAATAAATTTAAGTGAAGTTGCTTAAGCAGATCGGGAAATGACTACATGTCTCTGAAACCTTTCATAGCAGCACACGTCCTTTCTATCATATCATGTATTATTTCACTCTGTCACTTAGTTGAGTATGGTTGCACATGGAAAAAAAAAGCAGAATTTAAAACGTTAAAGAAATTCTGGCTGCAAGATCACTGCGTTAAAGTATGTAATTTAAAATAAAGAGTAACAGGCAAGCTATTTATGTAAGTTTATGACTGAATATAATGATTAAACCAAGAGCATAAAATCTGGCTTACAAAGCTGTTTCATCCATTAAAACACTGCTTGCTTATAATAATGAGAGAAACATTTGAAGTGGATACCAATCTCATTCTTATAGTTGCCTGTTTGTTCCACATAACACTCTCAGTTTAACAGAGAGGAAAGTAATAAGAAAAACGAAGTAAAAAATAACAAGTCCAAACAAATAGTTTTTCTCTATTAAATTCTAAGTTTGAGTCTGACTTTCTTCAGTTGATCTCATTTAGTCATAGCTATCCCAATGGAGTCTACGGGATTGCACAAGTAGAAAAATGAGAAGAGTGAAAGGAGAATATGGTTTCTTGTACTGATGGTAGTGATGCTTGGCACAGCTTGAGAAAACTTTAATTCTTTTTCTTCTAGTATATATAGGAAAAATGCCAATCATTGAGCAACAGAAAACAAAAGGGAGTAAAATAAAACATCTATTTTAGGAAATAGTTACAAAGAGAATGTCTGTGAACTGAATATCACCTCTTGAATCAAAACTTCAGAGTATTTATCATTCCACAGCCTGACTCACTGTTAGTTAAATCTTCTCTTAGGAGAGGATTCTCTGGGTTTCTCTGAAATTGTCTGTATTTTTTACGTAGCTTTCAGGAGCTTGTGAGATGATTAAATTTTTCTTTTTGAAACATGAGGCAATAGAAAGTGATTCTGATATCAAAACAATTAGGTAAGAATGCAGGGAATATTTATAAATGACACGTTAATCCTTCCTTTTCTAGGGAGCACTATGGGGCAATGGGCACCGAGTGCACAGAAGGGATGGGTGCCCAGCCTGGGGGCTAAACTGGTGGTGTGGAGCACAGGAGCTGAGAAGCCACCTCATAGTGAATACATATACTGTTAATTTCATGGGTACAAGGACTAGGGAGACTAGACTACAGGCTCACCTCCATCAGGGAGGACGTAAGAAGACATCACTAATTAGAGCCATTAGGCCTTGATATTCAGGCTTGCAGCTGGATTCTCACAGGACCAATATACCTGGTCGACATTCTTTCTACCAACACAGCAGGCAGAAAATTTTCTCATCGAGCTTCCATTAGTGGAAAATGGTTTTCTGACTTAAATAGAAATTCTCATGAATCAGGATGAATAAGTCATCCCAATTTTTCACAGGATAAATATTACTTGTTTAATTCTTCTTAAGAAGTAAAGACTCCCTGTGAATAGGATAGACATGTACGTTTTACTACTTAGTGTTATTTTTGTTTTAATTGTCACTATTCTAACAACAGCTTATTTTGTTGCACAATCCCTGAAACTGTTTTTTTGTTACTCTTTCTTTTTCTTTTATCTTATGAAAATGTTAGCAGCTTTAGAAAGATTGCTTTGCAAGAAGACTTCATCAAGGATTTAAAATTAGCTTCTTTGCATAAGAACATAAAGTGATTGTGTTATTCTGAGGGATGCTCATCTGCTCTTTCTATCCAGTGTCCACTTCTGTAGTACAATTATGTAGCTAGGAGTGAAAAGCAATTCTCATTTTCCTTCTCCGTAGATATAAAACAGCTTGTCCTAATACAGTCTTGCCAGTGAACCTACACCTGCACAAAGAATGAGAAGACCTTGCTCTATGTATACATACTGTTTTCTTTCTGTAGCTGACCTGGAAAACTATCAGACAAAGGCTGTAATGCAAGAAAATTATGTTCATTGAGAGCTAGTATTGACTGCAATTGCAGCATATTCTGTGTGAACACAGAAATTTACCAGCTCCCTTGATATGCCTGCTGATTGGGTCAGGTTGTAGTATGTAGTAGTCTTTGTTCTGGAGACTGGAACACTTCCAGCCCATCAAGGAGGACTGGAGTGAGAATAATGGAAATAGTAAGAGGATCAACAGTGGTAACTGTTGCTCATCTCTAACCGATGTGTATAAAGGCTGAAAAGCTGACTGTGTGGTACTTACGGGAGGCCTTGATGAACTTAAACCAAAAGAAGAGCCATGTTCCTACTGGATAGCTACTCGCATCAAACTCGCTGTTGCAGCTTGGTGCATGCATTGTTAATTTTCATAGCAAGTCCAAAGATCAAACCAGTAAAGATACAGTGAAGCTAGGTCCATGCTCCTTAGTGGAACTACCCTGAGGCATGTCATTTTGGCTTTAGTATTGAATGGACATGAAGAATTTGAAGATGAGCTTGTATTAAGGTGTTAACCTTTGCAAAACGTCTAGGATTTCTTTGGAAAAGCTTTAGATTACATTTCCAACATCTTGGTCAAAGAAGGTTGACAATTTGAGATGTTGGACATACGATGTCTTTAGACAAACATTGTTCTTCATAACTGTAAAGATGTTACTATAAAGATGCATTTTTTTGAGTTATTTCTTTACAATAGGTTGCGGCATTTATTGTAATATAAACATTTCTGTTTATCAGCAAAATTTTGGCTAAACTAAGCCTTCTGAGACAAAAGTTGATACACTAAGTTACAGTAGTCGGTTGTTATTCAGGAACATTTCAGTGAAAGACAGACGTTTTTTGACTGATTTTAAAAATGATGATCAGCAACTTGAATGAACTACTGTCTCCAGCAAAAAAAGAGAACAGAAATCAGCTAACACCTCCAGTGGGTATGGGATGGTGTGAAGACTGATGGTGTGTTTGCAGCTGAAGAAGGCTTAATCTCAACCTGTCTAGATGTTTTGTAATGAAGCAACAGTATGTTTAGCAAAATGATTAAATTCTGTTCCTGGCAAGATGTTTTTCATAACAGGAGCAACTAGAGAAGAACTAACATTTCACTTATATGATCCAAGAAATTACAGCACAGGGTAGAAATTTAGACGACATGAATGTCAAGGCTGAAACGCATACACAACATGCTCTGACAAGTGTCAGAAGAGGCAACAGAGGGAGAATTGGTGTAAAACTGCACCAATATCTTGTAAAATCCATACGGCTATGTAGCATAGACCTTGATATTTGACCACACTGATGTAACTTTTTGTTGCTGTCTTGGGAATGAAGTAGCTATAAATTCTTGTCTTTCTTGACAAGGCAGCCGACCATCTTTAAGCACATAGAGATACCAGCTTGGTGTAAATCCAGGCGTATTTGGTGCAGAGAGGGTAAAGGACTGACTAAGGTGATGAGACAAAAGGGGAACATTGATACCCTGGATGATGCACCAGAGCACACCGTGCTCGCTGCTCTGTCATTCCCTTACTGTTGGCTGGCACCATAGAGGAAATTGCCCTACTGCTAGAAGAAAACTTTTTGTAGACTAGTTTCAACCACTTTGAGCCTTCTGTAGTTTTCTCCAGGGCTTTATTTTCCCTTTCCTTTTTGCAGAAGGGGAACATGTGCAGCTGTAGTTTTGGAGAATTATAAACTCCTGACTGTTAACACCGTTTGTGAGAGGGCCTCACGTGAAGAGTAGATGCAAATTGGGAATTCTTAATGTTGCTGGTTTTCTCCCAAATATATTTAATGCATATACCATTTTAAAGATTTGTTTAATTCTGGGGAAGAAATGTACTTTACTAAGATACTACCATGTTAGGACTAACAGCATCGTTCCATCTCATTCCTTTGCCCCATGTGGCTCACTTTAACAAACAGTGCTTGGGGAGTTGTCTACCTCACCATGAAGTGTTAATCTTTCCTGCCATTGTATTACACTGAATCATTCAAACAGCTGCTTCACTCCTCAGTTTTTGACCACGTCCTCTCTCAATCATTTCTCTGCTTCTGCTGTTTTACTTTCTGGAATGGATGCTTCCCATCAGAACCCCAGTGACCTGCTTTCTCTAAGCTCCTCGCTAGAGCACTTCGTCAATGAAGTTTTATCAGCTTTTCCTGTTAAGCCCATCTTATATTCTGTTATGTCACTCTCCTAAATGTCCAGAACCAGAACTCATATGAGAACGTCAGCATTCATTATTGTAAGTGTAGCCTGAACACCTCGGAAGTGCTCTCTTGGGGTACTCCTTTGGAGATGGTAAAGTGCAGGGAAAAGCTCAACCTCCTCTTCTCTCAACCGTGCTCCCATTATAAAAAAGCGCTGGTAGTCCTCTTGCAATTCAGGGAGATAGAGATAAGGTTAAGGAACGCTTTCATTGAGCTTTTAATGAGGCAATGGGACTTTTGCCTCTAAAAGGTGCCTGAGCATCATCCTTCTCTCTGTTGTCTTTTGCCTAGCCAGCAGTGTGCCATATCCCAAGGTCTGTTTAACATCGTTACTGATAGGAAAATAAAATGAGAGAAGAACCAATTCCCAATTGTACACAAATATTAGTGCTACCATGAGAGAGACAAATCAATGTGGAGCCAATTTATTTTTATGGCAAGTTAAGTGTGACTAGTTTATGTATTGATCGAGCAAAACCAACGACTTTTGCCCACATCTGCAGAACAAAGGTATAATTTTTCACTGGGTGGACTTTGCCAGAAAAACTTGAATAAAATACAGTTAAAACTGTGACTATTGCAAAGTGCACCACAATGAAGCAAAAAGAAAAAATAATGATAAAACTTGTAATTTAAAAATCAAGCCAAAGTTTGGTACTTTGTTACACAAGTTAAATCTCTGCTATAAAGAATAGAGAAAATCCACTGAGCTCAAATGAGAAACGAACATAGTTACAGCTATTTTTTTGCCCCTGGGCAACCTTAAAGTACCAATAGCCATTAAGATGATATACAGCATCTCTTAAAAATACAGCAGTAATTCTCTGTTAATAACATTAACAGAAACATCCCAGGACTTATTTTCTCATGGGAATCCATTCCAAAAGCCTAGAAAGGCACAGTAACAAAAAAATGTAGGTTTTCTTTGAAGATTGCCTGTTGGACGAATCAGGATTGCATTGTAATAAGCTGTAATTTATAGAAATTTTTATTTATATGTCAGAGCAGACTTAAGCCTTTGGAGGCACGATGCTTTCCATGTGTTATCACTCATTTTTCATGAAAACAAGTCCTCTTTATAAATGAGTCCTTTGCCTTTAAGGTGGATATTGGAACAGGACTGAGGGTGTCATAGAGTTGTGGAATGTTTTTGGAAGTGTAGAAGTAAAGTTTGCTTTCAACTTTAAGTTTAGTTGCTGACTCTTATTCTTTGGGTATGTGAGTCATTTTATATGCCAGGTTCTACTTAGTATCTGTAAAAATACAACTTTCCTAAAGAAAATAACCACCGGTGACTGGAACCAAGTGTTATAAATCTACAGCAAAAAGCACCTGCTATTTCGCTTTCAAATTTCTGCTTGCAAGTGACAGTGCATCAGCAGTTGGAGGTCAGTCAATACCAAGCAATAAACTTTGAAAAATCTTGCTGACTTGTAAACCCAGAACTGAATTCCACAGTTATCCTATTTTGCAGAACTGTGGCGTCTTGTGCTACTTCACACTCTGCCTTTGATTGAACATTTGTCACAGAGGAGAAGAGAAAATTACAGGGTTTATATTTGATGTGATCAAATCTGGTACAGTGATGTAGAGTTCTGTCCCAGCCACAAACACAGTTTCTAAATTCAATTCGGTTGTTCTTGTTTAAGTTCCTCATCAGTGACTGTATCCTCAAAACATCCTTGCATGTGGTGATGGCTTATTGCAGGAGTTCCAGCTGGTTGTGCTACATTTAATGGACTGTCAGGGTTTCTGCTATAAAACATTGTTTCTTTGCACTATGTTAATACAGAAATATATGTATTTAAAGCTTATGAAAAAAGTTACTGCAGAGGTGAAGTATCCAACATGCAGATGTTAATAAATTTGATGTTTAAAATTATAAATAGAAAACTAAGAATAATATATCACCAGTCCCTAATCTCCACTGTGAGCATGGATCCTGTAAAATCTCTCTTGGTGGGGTCAAGTTGTTTTGAAGTGGCAGAAGTAAACGGTAGCATTTGAAATCACAAAAAGCTGGATTTAGATTCAAAATACCCGAATTATTAGTACTGTTTTTAAAAAGTTCAGAAGTTTTGCTGATTGAGAATTTCAAAATCACTGGAGTCTCACTTGGCGAGAGTATGTTTTCAAAACTGTTTTGTAAGGAGATATATTAAATATAAAGGGTAAGTTTCTGATTTAATTACAATCCGTGGTAGAACTGCTGACTCCCATGGGGCCAAGCTTTCAGTCCTCACTCTAACGGTGACTTAATGTTGCTTTCAGACTGGTACAACTCCATTATTCATAACAATTTGAGGAGAAAGCAGAATTAATTTGTTTCAGGTAGTTCGTCTCTTGGTTGTACTGGCAGCCAGTGTTTTTTAGTGAGTAGAAATCTAATGCTAATGCATTGCTATCTCTCCATTAGTGATTATCTTGAATAATCCTTGTAAAAACAAAAAGAGAAAGGACTTTCCAGATCCTCTACACCCATTGACTTAACTTTAGGCAAGTTCAACTTGTTTTTTCTTCCAGATCAATGTGCGTAGGTTCTAGGTAAGTTACTGTGGTGTAGACAAGTTTAAGAAAGGCATTTTTCTCTGTTTTCCTTGGTTTTTTATAGTTTGATCCTTAGCATTTCAGCTGCATCACATTGTACATTGTCTGGGTTCATACTGGAAGTCTTATGCACACTGGCAAGCTTTTAACATCTAGATTTTCCTAAGCTAATTATAATTGTTGTGGGTTTTTTTTTTATACTTGGCAGGAATTAAATCAGAGTAGACCATGTACCTAAGTGCTGAGGATTGCTCTTAAGCCAGTTTTGTCTCTATCATCTTATGAGTGTCTGTGAGAGGTAGAATTGCCATAATATGACTTGTTGCACAGGATGAGTTCTAGCAGTTAAATGGGCCTATTTATAAGGAATACAGCAATGGCCCTCTGTACAAATAATTTCTGAAAATGTGAAGTTCTGTCAGCGCTTATATTAAGTAAATAAGTGGAAAGTTCACTAGAAAATTTCTCACTAGTTATTTCAGCTGAAGTGTCGTCTGCAACTCTAATCTAACTTATTTTTTATTGCTTTCAGTAGTATGGGATCAGAATAACCAGTTGTACGCTCTTCTTGAGATCCTTTCCTGTAACAGTTGCTAGTTTTCTCGCCCTGGTGGTGACTTCAAAACATCAGCTTTAAGTATTGAGTTAGGCTACTCTTATTAATCATGTGTAGTTTGAACTCTTTGTGCTGTTTTGCATATTAGATTGTGGATTTATGTTTCTCGCTTGCCAATCCAAGACATTATCACATGCTTGTACTCAAGTTCCTAGACTTCTGGCGTGTCTGCCCATGGCTCTGTGAAACCTCTTAAGCTTGAAGGAATGATTTATATGGCATGAATGACTGACATCTAAATACACATAAACAAATGATGGTCCAGCAAATGGTAAATATACTAAATCTATTTTTGTCTTCCTGATTTATATTCTGCTGCCTTGGAAACATATGCAAAAATGTACCGAAAGTGATAAGGTAATGAAAGGCTAACTGTTGCGAAGATGGAACATGTTTTGAAAAGAATAAGGTCTTCTGCACATACTCTGGTTTAGAACATTGTTGCAGAAAGGCCATAGGTGATTTTTTTTAATCACTTGTATCACTTTTTTAATATTTGGATGTACTTGTAAAGCAGAATATTTAAGGCTTTTGAACATGAAGGTCATCTATGTTGGCTAGCAGTGAAGAAGGATCTGACTAGGAATTTTTGTAAGTTGCATATTGGCATGTTACGTCAGACATTATCAATGCAAGGGAGTTCAGTATGGTTCTGTGGAACTGAAAAAGCTTAGTTTGTGATAATGAGGGTTGAAAAGTTGTCTTCAACTTTGCTGTTCAGGTGATAAAGTAGTAATGGTTTGTTTCCAAATGGAACATATTTATAGTTACTAAGAAGAGGAGATACAAAACTCTGAGTCCACTGAATGCAAATTGTGGTTTTTTTCCTTTAAATATTTACAATTTCTTCAGGAAAATGCCATGAATATTGCCTTGGACCACTGAATGGGAAAACTAAAATATGATCCACATCTAGAGTGGAGTCCTCACAGTCATAGTGGGGAAGATTGGGGAAGAGATACCAGTCATACAGTCTAATAGAGGCAGAGATTATTGCTTTGCTGTTGGTGATTAGCAGCTCTAGTACCCAAGTAACTGCACAGAGTTTGGAAGGAAGACTGTTTTTATTATGCTCCTGAGTTGTTGCATTTAACCAGCAATGGAAGAATAAGGCACCTGCTGAGCAGTGGTGAGTGTGATCTGCATTTGCCTTTCCACAGTGGCACTTCTAAAGCAAACCCGAAGCCACCTGATACTGCGTTGTGGCTGTGACCATACTTATTATAAGGTGGCAGTATGCCTAACTGTAGGCTCTGTTACAGTAACATCGCCACTCTGAAACAATGCTTGTATTTAGTTCGTACAATATAAATAAAAAGCTTGGCTTAGAAGGCAGTGTTAATTTTAGCTCGGAAATAGCAGAGGAGTCATACTTTAGAGAAATCTGTGGATGGCAAATTTCTGGTTTAGCTTGTTTCCCTCCCCACTGCTTGTTACACTCGGCATTTTAACTCAACTCCCTCTGCTTTGCAACAGAGCTGGTAGATAATGATATTAACAGCTAGTAATAGAAACTTGGAGTTGTTTTTCTAGCAGAAAATGTGCAGCTGCTAAGGAGGGATTTTCCTTTTTTTTTTTTTTGAAAAAAAAAAAAAAGGAAATAGTAAAGTCCTCCCCAATTTAGGAGGCTAACACAAGCTGGGTCAGCAACAAGATTCCAATCGGAGGGGGCCAGCCAAGAGGAACTGCATTTCAGTGACTCACCCTGAAGCTAGCTCTGCATACCTTCCTCCTCTGCAGCGACTCGCAATAAATTTCAGTAATCTTGATCTGTTCAAGCTATCATTTAATGACTAACATATGCTTTGAAGGGGAAAGTGCACTCTAGACGAAGGCAGGGCTTATATGATAACACTTTCAGTATGACAACCAGAGCATCACAGTTTAGGAGAGAGAGCGAAGAATGTAGGAACGTGTTTTACGGGGATTACTCATGTGATCTGAATCAAGCACATTGCTAAGTGCTTTGCTGGAGTTGGGTATTAGATAGTGCTAAACAAGGAGAGAGAGAGATGTGAAAGTTGTAAACAGACAAATCCCATGAACAAATAAAAATAGAAAGAAATGTAATTAATTTGCAATAAATGAAGGTTGGATAAGTTTAAAGTTCTAATTTGGAATATTAACATGTTCTTTAAAATATTAATTCCTTACATTCTCCTTTTTAATGTCTTTTTCCCAGGTTTTGAATTTTCTGAGCACTCTTTGAGAATTATTTTCCTCAAATTACTGGATTTTGATGTTTTGCTTTTATTCTTCTAGGGTTGAGCCTGGAAATGATTCATACATATAACTAATGCAGGGGAATATAGAATATTCTTTATATAAAAATCAGTTTGGAAATCCTAATGAAAATAAGTGTAGAAAGTAATGTCTCAGAGGCACAGATATTTTTAGTAAAAAAGCTATTGGTTGATTTCAGATAAAGAAATAGATAAGTATTTCCAATATGAATTAAAATAAATTCTCGGGTTCAGTTGGAGCACGTCCAGTCTGATCAACTGGTAATTTTTAAGGTTTTTTTTTGGCTTGCCATATTGTTGTGGTCCTATATCTATATCTGTTCTAATCTAGTCATCTTATAGCCTGCTATTTATACACCAGACAAAGGGAATTTTGTTTTCCTGAGTGATTTATGTAATTATTCAGCTACACTGATGAAATCTTACTGGTTCCCACTTTTTATTAGGGATGACAGTTCTACCCTCAACAAGTTGTGGAATTTCAGATTTGGGAGAAAGTTGATTTTTTTTTTTTCTTTTGTGGGTTTTTTCCCCCTCAACCTAAAAAGAAATTTTCTTGATTTTTATATATGGCAGACAAATGATAATTCTTCTTTTAGGAGTATTACTTAAAGGCCCTCAGAACTGGATTGATTTTTCTTTGTCAAGAAAGTTAGCCTTGCAGCGTAATGCCATTAATTATGCTCTCCAACTAATCAGAAAGCTGGAACAGTATTGAATTTTTATTCTACTCTCCAATTTCTCAGTTTCACTTTTTATGTAATGGTTGTGTTGTTTCATACAAAACTTTTCCCCTAGATTTATGTCATTGTTAAAGTCCTGATTTCCACTGATTTCAATACATGAAACTTGTGATGATACGATGATGTATTTTCTAGTCCAATGGTCTTGTTTGTTCTTGCTCAAACTGGGGAGAAAACATGGTTATAGAAACCGGCTAAACATTTAGTGGGATGAGGTTGTCATATGGAGTCAAGCAGCAGGAGTTCACAGAAGTTAAAATGATGCCGGTTTGTACTAACTGAGGGCATCTCTTCCAGGAAAGACATTTTCAGACACAGCCACAGTGGCCCCCAGAGTGTTATTGTACAGCCGTTGCACTTCCGAAAACTGCTAAATTTGCAAAAATATGACTACTATAAACCTGTTGAACACTACTAGTAAAAATGTGTTTCAGACTTATTTCAGACTGGTGTATAAAAGCTTTGAAACTTAAAACTAACTCTGAAGTAGATGTTGTTTGGTAAATGGCAGAGCACACTTAGGGAGGATGTCAAAATGTTCCCTTTCTTGGTCCGGTGAATGTAGTGTTGAGTGCTCCTAAACTGTCACCAAGGAGCTGTGACAGCTTCATGTATTTCTCCTTTGCAAAGCAGTTGAGCTTTATGTAAATTCCTTCAAGGAGCAGAAATATTTACATTGAAAAGCTGCCAAGAGTTAGACAAAGTGTTAGTGGGGGTAAAAGAGGTGTGGGCGAAGGAAGAAAATAATCCAGGGAATAATTTAATGTAGCAGAAGAAGATACAGTGCAAACACCATTTCTGTTTCAGAGAAGCATTACTTTGCTCTTGGGAACAGTTGCCTGTGTGAGACAAATAGGCATAAATTCAGCATCCTCTGCGGGACTGAGCTCTCCTGCAAAACGGCCAAGTGCTGGCAACTCATTCACTTCAGAGCTCGGCACGTGATAAGGTTAGGTTAACTTTTAATCTTTTGGGTCAAAGCTTTTACAAAGTGAGGCTCAATTAGATGCTCAAGGCCCATTTATTACTGAATTCATAGCCAAACTGGCAGGAGCAAGGAAAGGTGCGTACCCGTACAGGCTGCGAGGGGATGCTTCTCTGTGCAGCCACCCGCTTGGCATGTGCGTGTTTCTGCTTGGAGCCATCGGGGTGAGTGTGCACAGCTGCAGCACCAAGCACAGGTCTGGCTCTGACAATGGAATTCCCACTCTTAAATCCTAACTAGAGGCATGTAATTAGTCTAATGGAATTTTCTACTTTATTTTCTTCTGTAGATTTCTCTTTAGCATTAAGGTATACAGGAATGAAAAAGCAGCATGGGAATGACGAGTTGAGAGGGGTGAAACGGGATGCTGTGTGCAAATAGCTCAGCGTAAAAGTCCTGCACAATCCCTTGAAGGCAGCATGGGGGGGAACAAGCTCCTTATAAATGTGTTACTAAGCCTGATTATTTTAAGAAATGTGTAACCTCACACTTATCTAACCACCTTGAAGTACGTGATACCACTTTAAATCATGTGTTTTTCACTAACCACACAAAAATCAAACCCAAGTATATCCTGTGAACATCAAGCCTGATGGAATGATAGAAATACTTCCAGTAAAATTTATAAAAAGAACTGCAGAGGCTTAGTGCTTTATTGTGGTAAAGTCTGTACCCAAGGGAAGAAAAGCACAGTTTCAGTACATGGTATTTTTCTTTATTGTATACTTCCATTCTTCTGGCATAGCCTGCAGACTGTTGATTAGTTTTTTTACTTCCCTCAACTTGAATATTTTGTATATACCAGAACTGGATTTACATATTTTAACTCATTCTTTGGCTTTCTCTTGAGGAAAGTTAGAGCTCAGTAAATATTATTAAAAAAAAACCAAATCCATAAATATTCTTCCACTTAAGAAAAAAAAAATATTAAAGTTTGCTTCCTGCAACTATCAACTAACCAACAGAAAATAAATGTACTGGCAAGAATATTTAGCAGAGCAGCAAATTTTAAGTGGTTACTGAAGACTGTTCCTGGAAGGCAGACTCCAAAAAACCAAATTTTTGACTTAAAATTGTGCTGCTTCAGTGAAGAAAGAAAGAATAATCCATGACTTTGGGGATCATCAAAGATACTGGTGTCTTGAATTTTACATGTCATTGAAATTCTCAGAACAGCTGTGTATTCTAAAAACCCCAGAAAACTCAGCCAAATCCTGAATATAAAAAGAAAGAGTTACTGGGTAACTTGCTCATTACTTCTTTGAAAGTAATGAAACATCCCAAAATGGTTCTCTTTATTATCCCTTAAAATCAAATGTGGTGGCTGACCAAACCCCAGTTCTCTTAGGCTGTTTGGACCTTACGCTGCCAGCCTGCAATCTCCTGTCTTGGTGGGAACAGAGTTCATGGAGACGCCTCGTCCTATCTGAGAAGACCTAACAAGCTTTTCTCCCTTGGGATTAGAAAGATATTATTTATATAATAATGATCTTAACCAATGCATAAGTACTTGTTAAAACAGAGGTCCAGTGTATTACAGAAAGGCAACTTCTCCGGTAGCCGTATTTGCTTAGGCTCAATGTAACATCTTCAAGTTACGAGTCAGCAGAAATGCTGAATTTTGCATTTCTTGCAAGCTGTGACATTTTTTCCTAGGTATCTAATATTTCTTGACATTTCATACATATTTGTGTGACCGTGTCTTCACTAATACCATGTCAAGCCCCACAGAGATTTACTGGATTAAATGTAGTGATGAGTTGTATAAAGGCAATTAATCAATACAATGACTCTCTACCAGTGCTACTTCTAAAAGAACTGCTTTTCACTTGGGCTTTCTTGCTGCCCACATTTCATCCATATCTTTGCTGTTGTGCAAGTCTTGTAGAACATAATTTTATTACTTGTTGTTTAAGCTTCTATGTCTTATCATGTCTTCTTTCAAATCACTGGGGAATTTTACTTTCATGCCACAGGTTTTTTGGACTGACTTTTGCAGTGTGCATCTTAATATTAGCATAGAGTTAGCTTCTGACTTGTAGAATATTAAGCCAAAATGTTAGAGGTGTATTTGCTGCCCTTCACACCAGATGAAGAGCAGACAAAACTCTTATTCTTCCAAGGGTCAAGAGATAGGAAGAACAATCCACTGACCGCTACTCCAGCGGGTCCCTCTAGCGATTCGGAAAATGCATATGGCTAGATTTGGAAAAGTATTTGAATATCCACTTATCCTCTATTTGAATGAAGCTTGCACCCTGTTTGCATTTGAAGACCTGGGTTAGGGTGTGTTTGAGTAAGACTTTTGTATTTTAACATGCTGTATAATTGACCTCTTTGTGTTTGCTCACCACCACACTGTGTAGTCAAGAAGACATGTTAGTTCTTCCAGGATGTGATCCATGTCACGCCAGAGTATTTGTTTAAAATGTATTGGATGAATTATTCCTATTTGTCTCCACTGATTTAAAGGGAACCTGGAGTGATAAACATCTAGATTGGCTCAGCTAAAGCCCACCCCGTGTGTCTTACTTCACTGCAAAGTCAAGTAGATCACCACCCACCAGGGAGTTCCAGGCTGCGGGCAATATGGTGAGGGGGGCAAGAGAGACACATTAAGGAATTAGAGGTATCATTTGTGCTTAGTAAAGACTGTACAGATGAGATATGGAGATTTATATTTGTAATGATTGAAGATTGGTTTACTTGCTGAGAAAACATTTTGTATTTTTTGTAGTGTGTGATATTTAAGCCTAATGAATGCACTTGGAAAGATAGAAAAAAAATTTAAAAGGGAAAGGTACTGAGACTATAAAAGTACTTTATTTTTCTTTATACTCTTGCATGACTGAACCAGATTTTGTGTGTTTTGATGACACCACAACTGTGACACTTCAGCCCAGAGCTATAGCGCTCTGAAAATAAAAATGTGTCATGGAACCACTGATGGATCACTGACAAGGCTGGAGCTTCCAAACTAATGGGAAACGATGACAAACCCTGCATACAGATTAATTGTTTCAGTCTGAGCTGCAATCTTTCTCATTTGTCTGACAGTATTCTTTATATGACTTTGCCTCACAGCACCGGGTTTCTGAACAGGAGATAAAGACACATCATCTAGCTGTAGTTTGTGCTATTGTTGTAGGATCCAAAATTTGGTATCACTTCAGTTACATAACTGAATGAATGGGTCAGGGTTTGGATGCTGTTCCCCCCCGCCCCCCCCTCAAAGTAAAGGACCAGGTAGGAGCCAGACAGTGCCTATGCTCTGTTGGCTTCCCCTTTTGCATGGGGCAGGTGTGGGTTGGTGCAGATTGCCTTTGTGTTAGCTTAATGGTGCACGGTGTGTGCCTGCCCGCACCCCTCGGCTCCCCGTGGAGGGCAAAGGCTCTGCCCTGCCGGGTGCCACCTCCCCGCACTGCTACTGCTGGTGTGTACCGGCCTGCTCTGGCATGTTCAGTTTAGGAATACGAGGGACAGTACAGATATTAACATTTTGTACACAATATGTTCTTCTGTCACAGAACATCTGTCAACTTCAGGAAAACATTGGCTAAAAATAAAAGGAAATTTCAGAGCACTTGAAAAAAGAAAATCATGCAGCTGAAATACATGGCCTGATGAGAATCTAAGTATCTCATATTTTTAAGAACTAAGTATACTTAAGTATATTTATAGAATCATCTAGTTTGGAAGGGACCTTTAAGGTCATTGAGTTCAACCATCAGCCTAATACTGCCAAAACCACCCTAAACCATGTCCCTCAGCACCATGTCTACCGTCTTTTAAACAGGGATGGCGATTCCACCACTTCCCTGGGCAGCCTGTTCTAATGTTTGATAACCATTCTAGTGAAGAAATTTTTCCTAATATCCATCCTGAACCTCCCCTGGCACAACTCAAGGCCATTTCCTCTTGTCCTATCACTTGTGACCTGGGAGAAGAGACCGACTCCCCCTCGCTACACCCTCCTCTCAGGGAGTTACAGAGTGTGATAAGGTCTCCCCTCAGCCTCCTTTTCTCCAGGCTGAACAACCCCAGTTCCCTCAGCCGCTCCTCATAAGACGTGCTCCAGACTCCTCACCCACTTCATTGCCCTTCTATGAACTCACTCCAGCACCTCAATGTCTTTCTTGTAGTGAGGGGCCCCAAACTGAACACAGTATTTGAGCTCGGGCCTCACCAGTGCAGAGTACAGGGGGACGATCACTGCCCCAGTCCTGCTGGCCACGCTATTCCTGATACAGGCAGATGCCGTTGGCCTTCTTGGCCACCTGGGCACAGGGCTGGATCATATTCATCTGGCTGTCTACCAGCACCCCCAGGTCCTGTTCTGCCAGGCAGCTTTCCAGCCTCTCTTTCCCAAACTTGTAGCGTTGCATGGGGTTGTTGTGACCCAAGTGCAGGACCTGGCACTTGGCCTTGTTGCACCTCATGCCATTGACCTCAACCCAATTCAAGTATATTCAAGCATACTCTATTTAATTTACTCTAAGCTTGAGAGTAAGGCAAAACTAACTGCAGCTTTGGTATTTATTGGTGAAAAATGGTGTTGTTTTTTCTCTTAGTGGCAACAAGACAAATGTGATCAAAATGTTGTCTGCTGCTGCAGTTGTGTTATGATCAATATGTGATGCAAGAGCTTTCTGCTCTCCCCCTCTCTGCCTTCTGGGGTGGATCCATGCCTCTTGAGGAGGAATACACCAGGTGACACTGAGGATGAAGGCTGCAAAGGGAGGCAGTTGCCCGTGCAGCTCTTTCGGAGCAGAGAGATGGTTCTGGCTGCCATCCTAGCTGGCCCATAGCTGGCATGCAGATCAGTAATTTATACTACAGTGATAATACGTTGTAGTTCCAGTAACTTTTTATAACACTCATAAAATTCCTTATTCCTGTGGGGAAACATTCCTCCAGTGTGGGCAGTAAAATGATCAATTTCAGATGTCAGTGTGGACTTTTACATTGATATGTTGCCAACTCTATATTAAGGTGACCAGATTTTCTAGGCACTAAGTCAAGGAGAGGTCGTTTGGAGAGATGGAAGGAGGAGGAATGTAGACCCCACCTGGGATATCATATAGGCCTTCAGCCAGGCCAGGAGTACCCTCCTCTTTCTCACATCTACCACCTACTCTGCTGTCGTATCTTGAAAGTCAGGTACTAAATGGCCATATCAAATGGTCATCACAACCTGCTGTGTTATTTCATTTAAAGTCACTTTGTTTTATAATTTAATTCTTGCCCTACATTCCTTTGCTATAATCTGTGTAAGTATTTTCCAGGGTTCATTCTGTCCGGTTCATGCCAGTTACAAAAACTCCAGACTTTAAGAAAATGTTAGCAATGAGGCAGTGCCTTCCAACCCCACTGTGCCTGGCGGTGCTGTCCCAGGCCAAGCTGGGGAAGGAATGTGCTTGATGGAGAGCACCGGGCAATGGAGACGATTTTTCTCCTGAAAATGGTATCACTGGAAATGTGATATTTGAGCTGTGCTTGGTTTAGTTGACACGCATCGTCCTAACTGTTCCAATCCCGTAGTAATGGTTACCTTCAGCAAAAGAGAGTGGCATAGCTAACCCTGTAGTACACTGGGTTTTTTTCTGTTTTCTTTATGAAGAGAAAGTCTCTTTTGAAATCCTTTTTGTTTCCTAGTGTAACAGAGTAAAACCTATTTGTGAAAACTCTGTTTCCTGCATGGAGGTAACAGAGGCACAGGAGTCTGCCTGCTCTTAAGATTCCTTGGTCGGTCAGTGCTTTGAAACTTGTTCATGCTCTCATTTTTATGATATTTCTAAGGTGTTTGCAAGCTTTTTTCTAATATTCTGCTAAGTGATTTCCTGTCTTTGCCACCTGAAAAAGAAACAATTACAATATTACTACAATAACAGATGTGCTTATTCTTACAATTGAAAATTGCAAAATAAGAAACAATTTTAGACTGAAAGCCTATGACTACCTACATTTAATTTCTTCCATATAACTGGTACCTTGAAGGGTTATGGTCTCGATTCCAAGATCCAAACAATAACTTCATTCCTTCTACTGGGTTTGATCAAGGATGGTGAGTGGGCTGTGATTGACTTCAGAGGATTTGATTTAAGCTGTTATGGATACACAATTTTTGAAGCTAATGGAAATAAGATCTATGAAAGAGAATTGCCATCTATATAAAAATATATTAAATATTATGGAATTAAGAAAGGGCTTTTGCAGTGTCATTTGAGTAGACCAATACTCAAATAATGCAGCTAGTGTTCCTGTTTTGTTACTATACGTATCAATTCCTCATGGTTAATGTAATTACAGGTTATTCAGTTCTCCTTAGTAGTATAATGGCTCCTCTCTTAATGGTATTTGAAAAAGTAGTGCCTTTTTGAAAAAATCTTGTAATATACTGTGCTTTGGTTTTAATTAAACTTTGAGTAACCTTTATCTTCTAAAAAGCATGAATAAGTAAGTTATACATGATGTTTAATTTGAAATAGAAATAGCATAATTTTAGCATGATCTGTTTAAAGATACATGTACATAATTCTTTATGGGGGCAAGATCTAAGTTGATAGTTTGGGTTTTTTCAGACAAAATATCTAAATAACATAACTACTATCAGACACCAGTTAGCATGCTTACTTAAAGTTAAGGAGAGAAACAGATTGAGGAGTACATCTCTGAACTGGCTTTATTTCATTCATAGATATAATGCTCCTTGCAAGCCATTGTGTTGAAATCTTGAAGCAATGAAAAACCTGACAAAGCAGACAAACACTTGATTTTTTAGTAAGTCTTCATATTCCAGTGCTACTGGCATTAAATTCCTTTTGGACAACAAAAGCAAGTTAAAAAAAAAAATGTATTTTTCTACAGATGCTATAGAATGCAACTAATCTCAGGAAACAGCACATCATAAGGCTGTTAAGTTTACTGGATGTGTTCGTCATGAGTGGTCATTGTTCAGTGGTAGTCACTCAAATGTACATTAAAACCAGATCTTCTGAATGAAGTGCCTTGCTTAAAATACAGCATGAACAGAAACAAGATGCTGTTTTGAAAGCAATGAATATCCCAAAAGGAATAACATAGGAATATGCTTAAATATGTCAAAAATTTCCTGAAGTTAGGGGTACTGTATTTAACATTTGTGGATACAGCAGAGGTGGAAATTGAGCTGAAAATTTGGATGGGGCTGTATTTTCAGCCAAACTTTAGAACAATCGTGTAAAGAGCCCTTTTCGCTCTGAACCATGTGCCATGGTAACAGTAGAATGGCATAAGAGATGTAATGGCTCTTAATCCCATAAATTCTTGTGTAAGGTAGAGGATGATTTTTTTCTGGTTGTGTGGGGCCAAAACATTGGCTAAAGGTCTTTGTCCTGTAGGCATGTTCTGTAAAATGCAAAGCATCTTCTCGTCAAACAGCTGTTGCTTGTGAAGAAACAAAAGCCTTGTAAAGTCTGCCTTAGGAAAAAAGAAAAAAAGAAATGCAGATGCTAAACCAGAAAAATATCTTTAAAGTTATATTGGTTGCAAAAGCAAGAGAGAAACTCCCTTCCAGGAATGTTCTGTCTTTGTGGCGGGTGGTATCATACACTGCGTGCTGTCAAAATACGTTCTTGGAGCAGGAGGTGTAAACATGGACTGGTGAGTCAACCCTGAATCTGATGGTCTGAATCTGTGTTCCCTCCAGCTAGAGGTGGAGGTAGGCAGCCATGCTCTGGTGCCACTTAGGAAATACCTCAGCTATTGTTTGGCATTTGCCACTTTTGCTCCAGTATAATAGGAGACCAAGGTCAGCTCCAACTCTTTTCTTCCTTTAGGTGCTCTAAAAATGAGAGTATTTACCTAGTTGAGAGAAAAGATCAGTTCAGACGTTGTTTTTTGAAGGGATACCCATTAACAGTTGTGCCTTACTTACATGGACATCTTAAAATTCTAATGTGAATATGTATTGCCCCAAATTCACTGTGACCTAAAGCAGGTTGGTGAAAGCTTTTGTTTTTTTGTCTCCTGTTGACATGACCTGATATGGACTTTGGCAGTGGAGGAGTTGCATGAGAATTAGGTCTTTCCAATTAGTTTTGAAAAGAGACCTAGGTTGTTTGCGATGAAGCTATAAAACAAAGCACTCTTCACTGTGATATAATCCTGCCTTTTTTACAGGTTTCTTGGACCACCCACTGTGTCTAGAGAGTCAGATTCTTAGCTGGTGTATTGGAACTGCAGTCAGATTGGGCTAAAACATCTGGAGAAAAAAAGGCCCCTGGATAATTACTGAATTTTAAATAATTACCCATTCCATCTTGTTCTTTTTTTTTTTTTTCCACCCGTTTGAACTGTAACAAGAGATCATCTCAAAGGTACAAAGGATTTTAAGATTTCCAGTGGTTCAGACATTGCATGATGTTTCCAGGATGCTCGGTCTCAGGAGGCTTTTTGTTGAATGTGGGATGGCAACAAAAATTGTAAGATTTTTTTTTTTTTTTTTTGTTGGTTAAGAAGGACTTAAATACAAAGCTGTGAAAGTAAGAGGGAGCACGTAGCTTGGATTATGGTGTAGAAGCATTAGTCATAAGTACTGCAGTTCTTATTTAGTCTCTTAGGGTATATGAATCTTTTGACTTTCCAAATGGGCACTAAAACATCTGTTGTTTCCTTGTTTATCATCTGTATTGTTCATTCTTCAGGTCGGAAAGAAAAACAATGAGGGCAACTTTTCTTAGCCTGTTTTCATTTTGGCCAAGTTCTGCCTTTTCTAGGCCTTGCAATGAGAGAGACTTCTCAACTTTCGTTGAGAAGGAAACCCTAGGAAGTATGACTCCGGGATGTCACAAAAAGGCACCCCGACTGGCAGTAACTTTAACGTCTAGCACTCAGGCATGCACTTCACCTTTTTGTAAAATTGTACTGGCCCCACTCCAAGCTTTTCTTTTATTGCTTGCGTTTTTTTTAACCAGGTGCCCAAGAACTGTCAGTTTTGTGTAATATACAGATATATTCACTCTGGCTCACCCGCAGAAGGGAGGACATCCATCATCTCCTCTTACTTCAGGCCATAACCCTAAAATCTAACTAGCTGTGGCAGAAATTCCGACAATACCAGTCCCTGTTTCCACTTAGGGTAAGAAGAGGTATTTAGGTGAGGAGAGCCTGTCCGCATCTCCTAAAATGTGCCATCATGGTGGCTGTGGGACGAAGCTCCAGGAACTGGAGAAACCAGTTTTGTGATGAAGGTGTTAGGGGCCCGGTGCAAGGAAAGAATTGGAAATATTTGCAAATAAAGATGTCAGTTGTTCACTCAGTCATCTATTTGCTTGTGGCAGAACAGGATGCAATCTGTTTCGTCCATTAAAGTGCCTGTTCCCAAGGCACCTCACTCATTTGTTTATAAGGCAGAGCACATCTGCAGAGCTATACTGGCCCCTGGATAGCATGATTTCATCAGGAGTGGTGGAGGAAGGCCAAATGGGCGCTCTTGTTTTGCAGTCAGCCTGCGACTTTCCTCTTGCAGTTCAGTGAATTCAGCTCTCCCAAGTAAGGTATAGGTTAGCTCTTTAAAGGTTTCTCATGAAATCTTTCACGTTTGACACAACCAACCACTTTCAATTACATTTGCACCTGCTGTTTAGAGCTCGACAGCAAATGCACTTCAAACAAAAAGACGAGAAATTACTCAGAAGAGCAATAGTCTGTCACGTACAAAGTATATTTGCTTCTTTACCTCTCTCTATGCACTAACACATTTTTTTGGGGGATGGTTTCTGTCATTCCAAATTAAAATATTTTTAGGGTATTTCTTAGGAACACTTTAGACAAATGGGTTGCTTGCTCATGGTAAAGTAATTTGCTATGCCCAGAATACATATATGCTATTGAGAAAAAATGTTTCCATAAAAACCTTTGCATCACGATTTTGAAGGTAATTGATGGCATACTTTGTCTTTCATGAGTTAACTCAGTGTTAGTAAACAACTTAGCTATTTGTAACTTTTGTTTTCCATGTTGTCCTATGTGGACACAGTGATAAAAAAGGACAGAAAAATCCACAATACCCAATTCAGTAGTGCCTGCAGGAGTCATTTATATTTGCCAAAAAGGGATGTAAAACACAGTAACCTGATTTCCATCTGTTTTTTACAGGTGTAAACAGTGGCGTGTAGAGTTAGATTTTCAGAAATATTCTATATTCATAGAATCATAGAATAGTTTGGCTTGGATGGGGCCTTAAATATCATCTCATTCCAATTAGCATTTGGCCTTGTTGAACTTCATGAGGTTTGCACAGGGCCACCTCTCAAGCCTGTCCGGGTCCCTCTGGACACCAGTAAACTTGCTGAGGGTGCGCTCAATCCCACTGTCCATGTTGCCAACAAAGATGTTAAACAGCACTCATCCCAATACTGACCCATGAGGAAAACCACTTGTCAGTGCTCACCACTTGGACATCAAATCATTGACCACAACTCTTTGAGTGCAACCATCCAGCTAATTCCTTATCCACTGACTGGTCCATTTGTCAAACCCCTGTCTCCAATTTAGAGACAAGTATGTCATGTGGGACAGTGTCAAATGCTTTACTCAAGTCCAGGTAGATGATGTCAGTTGTTCTTCCCTTATCCACCAACACTACAAGGCCATTATAGAAGGCCACCAAATTTGTCAGGCATGATTTGCCTTTAGTGAAGCTATGTTGGCTGTCACCGATCACCTCCTTATTTTCCATGTGCCGTAGCATAGTTCCCGGGAGGATCTGCTCCGTGATCTTGCCAGGCACAGAGGTGAGACTGACCGGCCTGTAGTTCCACAGGTCTTCCTTTTTTCCCTTTTTAAAAATGAGGGTTATGTTTCCCCGAACTTCACCAGACTGCCATGACTTTTCAAATGTGATGTATAATGGCTTAGCAGCTTCACCCACAAGTTCCCTCAGGACCCACAGATGTATCTCATCAGATCCCTCAGATGGCGTTGAACCTGGCCTTCTCCTATGATGGGCAGTTCTTCATTCTCCCGGTCCCCACCTTTGCCTTCTGTGACTTGGGTGGTGTGGCTAGAGGTCTTGCCGGTGAAGACAGGCGAAAGTCATGGAGTACCTCAGCCTTGTCCATATCCCATGTAACCAGGTCTCCCGTTTCCTTCTAGAGAGGGCCCACGTTTTCCCTAGTCTTCTTTTTATCACTGATGAACCTGTAGAAGCTTTTCTTGTTGCCCCTGATGTCCCTGGCCAGATTTAACTCTATCAGGGCTTTAGCTTTCCTAACCTGATCCGTGGCTGCTCAGATAATTTCTTTATATTCCTCCCAGGCCACCTGTCCTTGCTTCTGCCCTAAGTAGGCTTCCTTTTTCTGTTTGAGTTTGTCCAGGAGCACCTTGTTCATCCATGCAGGCCTCCTGGTGTTTTTGCCTGACTTCCACTTTGTTAGGATGCATTGCTCCTGAGCTTGGAGGTGATCCTTCAATATTAACCAACTTTCTTGGGCCTGTCTTCCCTCCAGGGCTTTTTCCCATGGTACTCTGTCAAGCAGGTCCCTGAAGAGGCCTGACTATTGATCCAACTCTTCTCAGTATTTGACCTGCACTGATAAATTTTAAAAAATGTCTCTTTTTGGTGCAAGGAAGAGAATTCAGTCTATGTCTCCCTCCCAGATGATGGGAGGTTTCTTCTTCCATTCATCCCTTTGGAAAAAGTAAGCTGGAGAGATATCTGAGAGTGGTCACTGGGGAATGGTATGGTCCAGGTAACCAGTTCTTCTGCCTCTGTGCCGCCTTACCCTCAGGAAAGTTAACGTAGAGTTGGCATGCAGGTTTATTATAGGAGAGGGAGGTACATTCCCTTTATACTTGCTTGCCTCTGAGTCCACAGTTTATAGTACAAACAGCATAGCAAGTCAACAAAATGAATGTGTGGCATTAATTCGCATGGACTGATTCTTTTCTAAGAAATTGGACTGTGCTTTAATGCTTCCTTAACAATTATCCAAAAATGTTAGTGATCCTGGTCAAAGTCCAGCTCTGACTAAAGTGTGAAATTAGCTGAATCACAGACCATTTCCAATAAATTCTGGAGCACAGGGAAAGATGTACTTGGTTCTCAGAAATGTTTGGGCCAGCCCCACACTGCCATCGTTTGCTCTTTCCTGCAAACAGTAATGCTCGTGCAGGCAAGCCTGCCTCTGTCCTTGCGAAAACAGGCTGTCACTCGGGGCCTGGATGTGCTTGACTGACGAACGTTTTCAGCTGGCGTGAATGACATCCCTATCTACTAGGAAGTTCTTCTGCTGTCAGCGTGTTGGCAAAACCTTTTCAGTGTGAATGAAGTTGTCATCCCAAAATTTGTGTTTACTGCACAGTTCTCCACGCCCTGAAGCCCAGGGGGTGAAGCAGTTGACAGAACAATTCAAGAGATCTCCCAGAATTATGTTTCTCTGTTTCCGTTGAGGCTGAACTAAGATCCCTTACTTAGGTTGCTCACATTAGAAGAAAGATTATTCTAAAAGTAGATCCCTCTTTTTATTTTTGTTTTCTCCTACTTCTGAAAAGAGGAGTAGTGGACTTGCAGCTGCGCTGTTTTAACGTGCTCCAAAGATCTTTGTTACTGTACCCTCTCTTTAACGCCAGTACTGGTACTCCCGAGCTGAGCGGGTGGGTTTTGGAGCCCGATGGTGCCGCGCTGCCCCGTGTTACCTTGCGTGGGGGGGAGAGAGCGGCGCAGGCTGTGCCCGGGGTGGCCACGCAGCACAGGGCTGGTGGGTGTGGGTGTTCTCAGGGCGAACGCCCAGGGCTCCTGAGACTGGCAGGCGGCGCAGAATTAACTGTGCCGTACGCCGAGGAAATCTTCTCCTTAACTACTCTTTTATTTGCAAAACTCGTAACTTTGCACGGGCTGAATTAGGTGTCACTTGTGTTGAAAGTATTGAATAGCTCTGGCTAAGAATTTATAAACCTGTGAAGCATTTTTAAAATTGAAACATTTTATTTCAGTATTTAAACATGGGATATATAGTCTTGTTTTAATGTGACGTATTGAATCTTAATGTTTTCAGAGTGTTTTGTTTCAAAAACGAAACAAGATTAAATGTTTTGTTACATGCATGTAGATGGCCATTGTATCGAAGAAGGAAATAGATTTTTTTTTTTTGATAATCCAGACTATTTGACTACAACTGCCCACCCTGTTTACCACTTTGGTCACTATTACCAGACTCCTCAGCTCTTCGCTACACTCAGCTTATTGTCTTCTTCTGGTCTTGAGGAGTTTCTGCTGCTTTTCTGTTTCTTGTTCCATGAGCAGCAACCAGAGAGTGCTTGCTGCCTTTAGAAACCAAATGCGGACAAAGCTCCCTGAAGGGCAAAGCTTTCAGGGTGTGTTTTCTGTTGTGATATCCAACTTTATAAATAAGAAATTTAGTAGGCACCTTTTTAGATTACCTTTGAGTGTTCTTTGTTGGTTTCTGACATTTTTGGGTCTGGTTTTTCTTCCATTTTCTGACACTTTTGGATCTGTTTTTTCTTCATTTTCTGGGAATTACGATGGATTTAACTGAAAGCTATACTGGAACAAAGTTTAGTACAGTGTTTCCATAGCATTTTTATTCACCTCCAATTCTCTTTGTCAAACCTAGAACAGCATGTGCATGAAGTTTAGTATATATGTATGAAAAGACAAAATTAGTCTCTTTGTATTTTTTCTTGCTTCTCTCTATATAAAAATCAGTGTTTTCTGATTTTTGTAATAGGTTTTTGAAAATCCAGCTTCAATTTCTGTACTGCATACCAGGATCTAGTTTGTATCAACAATGGCAAATGTATAACATAACTTGATTCTTGAATTAGAAGGCAGAACATAGAAACAGTATCTATATAGGTAAATAGTGAGAAGATAAATACTGAAAGTCTGTTCATAACTCTGTGTAGGATATACACCAAATCTACAGTCTGAGATGTTTATCTTACTAGAATGTTTGCCCAGAGCAATACTAACCCTCTTTTGTCTGACACATACATTTGACACCTGATTTCATACTAACAAGAAGAGATTCCACACTTGGAATGCAAACTAAATGAACTGAGCAGTTATTGTCTTATAGTCCTCGTTGGACATAGCAGACCGCTATGCAGTCAGGGGGATAAACGGGCAATTCCGTTGTGGGGGAATTCTTTGGGAACATTTAAGTAAGCAAGATAATTCAGGAGACACAGGGGGTATTGTAATCAATCCCTGCTGTCAGGAAAGGACTAGGCTGATTAACTACAAGGTGAATCAACCTATTCAATGCCATCTGTACAAAATCACAGGATAGATAGGACTGAAGGAATAATAGAGTGGAAAATAAAAGGTGCAGCAACTGTACAAGGCCAAAACTTTGTGAAAAGATACGTAATAAAGAGAAACATATGTGGAGACCAGCAATTGAATATATTTCCACTGATAAGTTCTCATATTTCTGTCCGGAGTTTGCAGATGCCAGCAACTTCAAATGTATTCACCTTTCTGTACCTTCTTAAACAGGCTGAAACCTGTATGTTTGCCTTCCTTTAGAGGCAAATAGGATATTTAATATGTCATTCCAGAACTGACAAGAAGGTCCAAGATGTTTTAAGGCACCAAAATGAAAGCTAAAATATTTGCAGTTTACCAAATGCATAAAGAAAAGCTGGAAGATTAAGTGGTTGTTAGACGAGTAAAATAATTTAGGACTTTATGAAAAGAACTGTCTCTCAGAGCTGGCAGATGGGATAAACCAGGCAGGTTGAAAGCTGGGAAGAAACTAGTCACTGTATAAGGTGTACAGAACAGCAGGCTATCATAGAAGGCGACACTCTGGGGTAAAGGTGTGTGGAGCATAAGCTTATAAGGCTATTTTAGAAATGAAAAGCTGGTGAGAAATTTCATGTAAAAGATACAGTGGGCCTGTTTCTTCCTAGGGATAAATCCAGTTTCTTTTAAAGTATTATCCTGGGGTTGGTCTTGTCTGGTCCTTTGAAGCTTAATAGATTCATAAACTGCTTTAAAACATGATTTAAAAGAAGAGCAAAGAACAGTTACTTGACAATATGCTGTGGCCCATCAACCTTTTTCCTTTTCTGTCTGCATCGTCTATCCCCGAGAAGCCCTGCTATTCCTCCAGCAGAATTACTTTGCGTCTCCTTTTATGATTACTTCAATTAATAGCATAGTATTATTTTTAAACAGTATTTACTTATTGTCATCAATGCTTGTTTCGTCAGAAATTAGTCATGTCAACTGTTACTTTTCAGGCAATCATCGAGAGTCTTTAACTTTGATTCAGTTCCCTCTTTGAGACTGTAATTCGTATCCAGGAGGAGTAAGTGTCTGACATGTTAACAGAGCACAAGCTATCACTACTATCCCCTAACAATTTCTGTTGTTAACAGTTGTTCATTTAATTGAGGTGGTGTTCTCTCTGTCTAGATGGTCATCAGCTTTATTTATCCACATAGAGAAGATAACCGACCTAACCTTTTTAATTATCGTTCTCTTTCACTCCTTTCCACCTTGTCAAAGACTTCAGCACAAATTGTGCATGGGCAGTTGTATAATTATAATGTACCTGTGGTTGTCAAGCAGGTTTTCTGCCTTTCTGCTTTATAACCCCTGAGTTCCCCAAGGGTCATCAGAGATTTTTCAGTGAGCCCTGTCTCCTAAAATCCTAAACATCTGGTTTATCACTGAACAATTTTCAGACCTAAACACAACAGCATTTAACCTATGCTGACAATATTCAGGTTTTGAGGGCCTTTTGCAGTGTTTTTGTTGCGAGGCTGGGGTTTCCTTGGGGGGAAGTGTTGCATACCCTGCAAGAGATTCTTGGTTCTGTACTTTACTGCAAGAGAACTGAGTAGTGTTGTGCTTTGCTGTTACGCTGACTCCTGACTCCACTGAGCAAGTTCGATCTGAACCAGGCAGTGGTCTTTGCTTAGGTGTTTTGAAAACCCCACACAACGTGATTCTGAAATGTTCTGACCTCAAAGAAGAACCCAAACAGTGCTCCAAGAATCATTGAAGAGCGTTGGGAATCAAGAATACGAGGCTTTTCTGCTCTCTGCATTTTAGATTAGGCAAGTCTTTCTTTTCTTTCTATCTCAAATACACTTCACTCCTTGGAGACAGTATTCTCCCTGATGCAAGAACTCAATTGGACATCAGTGAGTTTTGCATAAAGTCTGACGTAGAACAAGTCTTCTGGGCTTCGGTCAGGCAAAACTAAAACTATGCAATTTGTTGATAAGAGGAAGTAGTGCAGGAATTAACTGTAACAGCGTAAAGATTTTCTATCACCTTCTTTTCTTTTTATTTAATATCATATCTTATGATGTAGACTGGATTTGGCTTCAGAGGTGTTCGGAGTGCAGCAGAGATGGATCAATCTTGATTCCAAAGAAATGGAGTGGATTATACTGAGGTGGGGGGGGTCCTGATTAGTGTACAGCTTCTCAGTATCTGCTCTTTGGAAGGCCGATGCAGCATCCCTCTCCATAGCCTTCTTCCTTCTTTGGCTGCTGTTGGGCAGCTCGTGCCTGCAGAGGACCATCAGGAAAGGGCAGCAGTTCTGCTGTTTAGACGTGTGGCAGCTGTTTCCAGCACCAGCAGTGCCAGAGGAAAATAACTTTTTTCCTGAATTGTGATATTTTTTGACTTAAATCTGTTTGAGTGCATAATTTATCATATATTGTTACCGTGTTTTTTCTTCCCTTTAAGACCTTCCAAAAGCCCCTAAGTTTTAGCTTCCCCAGTTGTTTCCCTGTTGCTGCTGGTTTTAAAAACATGTATGACCCATCCCAAGACTGCGTTTGGGAGACTGAAGTTCAGTCCCTTGCGCATCCATCTTATCTCAGGCACAGCTGCTAATTTAGTCTTAGTTTTCCTGCTTCAGTGCCTCCTCCCTAGCATGAGTATAACTAGATGAGATCCCTGGTTTGTGTTATAGGGATTGAATGAAATAGTAGTTCTGAAATGAAGAGGAACTTTTAAATAGCTAGGTAAGGTCTTTCCTAATAGGATGGTACAATTCAATAGCAACTAGAATGTTGAATTCGCATTGCACAACATTAGAAAATAAAGATCGTGAGGGAGACTAAATCCCCCACACCCTGGTCTTAATTTATTTTAAACAGCAAAACAAATGAAACCAAATTAAGCTCATAAGTCATAGTGTGAACAGAGTCCAGAAAAATGTCAGTTCCAATAAATATGACAAATAAAAGTATTGGCATAAACTCTAAGGATTTATATCATTTGAACCACAATAAGGCCTTCTTTAGTTGATCTTGAGACATGACTCAAAATGTGAAGAATGAGAAGATAAATACAAATAATGGGATTTTTTTCTTCCCTAAATGCTGAAAGGGTTATTTTTAACACAGTAAACATTTTCATTTTAAGTTAATGTTAGCCAGTGCAACTGGAAGAACTTCTCAGTGGGTTAGCACAACCAACTGAAATATTCAAGATAATCTGTACTGAACTGTCACGGAGCTGGATAAAATAGATTATTATATTAATCAGATTATAATAACCCAGAGCATCGTTCACAGTCTGCATAATCAGCTCTTGGTAATTAGTTCTGCATTGCTGTTCCTTAGATATAACATTTCTGGAGAGAGAGAATTTATTGTTCAGAATATAAACTCTACGCTCGTATTTTTTTTATTGCAATCTAGGCTATAATAACAGAGTGATTGATGCACCAAGCAGTGGGGGCCAACTCAGAAAGTTTGTGACTAAGTCTTTTTTTGAGAGCTGTTTAGTATGAGTGAAATACAACCCATGCAAATGAGTGCATTGAGGAATTAATTGTGCTGTACTGAACTGCTCCAACCTGCAGACCCCCTGGCTGCCCTTTCCAAAGGCCATCACCTTTCCATGTAGCTGTGGGCTTGCTGTTACAAGCTGCTGCACCGGCATCCTGACATCACTGAAGGAAAATGAGCCATGGGCTTGGCTCCATGCTTTTCCCTGTGTGTAGCGCCATGAACATCAGCAGAACTACTTTTGAGGCCTGGGACTCAGAGGCCAAAGGCTGAAAGACCCATTCCAGAAAAGTACAACAGCATATATGTATAACTAGACCCATATCAATGAGTTTTTGACCTGAATTACCTGAGATATTTTTTATCCTTTAATTAAAGAACATCAGTGTCCAAATAACAAATCCTGCCCACGAAAGAATGCATTTATAGTCATTCAAGTGATCTTCACCAGAATAATTGGCCTACAACCAAGCTGTAATTTGCACTTTCAAGTAGATTGAATGATCTAGATTGATTTAAGAAGTGGAGCTCTTTTTTTTTTTTTTTTTAAGAAAATAATAGATGTTCATTTCACATTCCACATTTTAAAAAAATAATTAATCATGAAATGTTATTCAGCTAATCTGAAATAGCTTCTGACAAAAATAAAAAGATTTGCCACATAGCTTTAAGCTTATACTAGTGGGTGTTAGAAGTGCGTCTGTGTAAGTTAATCATAGTCTCTGTGGCCTTGTTTACAATGAGATTTGTCTTGTCTTTGACTATTTCAAACTATATTGAATTATTGTATCCAGAAACCTAGCCGCAAGGTAAATTGCTCAAAGTGTCCACGCCAGGCTGCCTTCTTCATTTTCCGGTAGCGATAAATTCCCTTATCTGAATCCCCTTATTCCTTCTCTGATGACTGGTAATTGATAGAAGCACCTGGAGAAACTCCCCAGGCAAGAAGGGTCTGCAGCATTTTACAAGATGAATTGCCCTGGGGTCAAGGTTCTCAATGAGTGTAAACTGCTATAAAATATGCTGAATTCAGAAGAACTTGGCTTTCTTACAGGGAGTTGAGAACACGGACCTTATTTTCCACTGCCTTGCACTTTGTGTAGCTATGTACAGTGAGCACTGATGCAATTCTGTTCCTCTTTGGGTAGCATTTGAGGCTGGCCTTGCACAGGTAAACATGACTAGATGAGGCTCTGGGTATTTGTGCCTTTGCAAGATTTGGTTCTTTTTTAGTCCTGTAAATATCCTGGGGTTTTGCGGTTTTTTTTTTTTTTTAATCTGCCCTTTAAATTTCTGTTTAATCCTCATTTTTATTAAATCTTAATGCTATACAAGACCTGTCTTCTGTAGATACATGTTTAAATCAAAGTATTTAATTTGAGAAAATCGTCCTATTGTAGTGGTTCAGAACACTGAGAGGACAAAAAAAGCTGACATACAAATGGCTGTCTAAAAAACTAGCAAAGGTACCAAAAAAAGATATGTAGAGAAAAACCTAAAGCAAACACAAGATTTGGCCAGCAAGTTAAATTACAGGGGTAAAGTTTAAACCCAGCTGTTCCAGAAAACCTTGAAGGTTTTGTGGAGCAAGGCAACTTCTTGAGTCCTGAAGGACTGCTTATAAGTAAATTTAAATAAAATTAATAAAAATGAAAACTATATAAACCTGAACCAAACAGTACTTAAGTTTTAATGAGATTCAAAAAGATATTGTTAACGTAAAAATACAGTGTGAGACACTGCACTTCTTGATTTGTGTTTGAACTGGAGGTAAATGCTATGAAAATAGTTTTTCATGTGGCATTTCTGGTTTGTGGCTAACCAGGCACTACGGGGAATCTCATGCAACTCATTCCCATGAAATTGCAAAAGATGCCATTTGCAGGCCAAGTTTCAGCTATGCTATAAGTAAACCGTGCAGTTTTGGAGCAGTGTCCCAGATTTCTGAGCTTTCTAAAGTTAAAATAAGAAAAAAGGACTGGAAATGATCTGGTTTTGGTAGAGTTCATCTTTCTGCCAATGGACCGCTGTTCATTATTATCCCTTTCCTATGATATGCCCACTCCAATTTTAAATAGGCCTTGTGATATAGTTGGATCAAGCTGAGCCAACAGAAAAATCTGTCTTCGTCCTAAGCAGGCGTTAAGGGTCTGCCTGCGATACAAAACCCGACACCTGCGAGTTCTAATTCGGGGGGGGGGGGCAAATTCAGATGCCTCATATCTTACCAACAAAGCATATAACTTCTCATAGTCTCTTTGATTTGTTCTAACTCCTAGAAACAAAAGCATGGATGGTCTTCTGTCAAGCCTATTCAGTATTCACTTGGTTTTATTCATTTTACCTGCAGTTTTCTAGAGTGTTGATGAATTAATGTATAAATTGCTTTCATTCATAACTGCAGTCCTGAATATGTTACTCTGCTTTCTATAAGGATAAGTATTAAGATGACTCTATTTGCATAAGAAGCTTATTTTCATATATTTACTCCATCCTTTTACTGCCTTTAAAATCCATATATATGGTCCTTTGATTAGGGCTGCTGTGGTACCCTTGATCATTACAACTGCAGTTGTATAAAGTGAATAATTGTAATTGCAGAAGGAAAGTGAAAAGATAGATTTACATTGACCAAACATTTGATATCTAAAATCAGGTTTTGGGTCTGGCATAATCTGCTTCTGTAACTTTGAGCAAATTATTTAAATGTGATTGGGTCACTTAGATGACATAAGAGGAAGTATGATGAATTAGCTCAAGAAGGGTAATAGTCCATAACAAGTCAGTGCCTCGGTTTTCCCATCTGTGAAACGGACACAACAATCTTTTAACTTTTTTTTGTTCTTAACCATTCTTTTCTCTTTAGTTATTTGGCTCTTCAAAGCTGAAACTGTGTGCACACAGTGCTTGGCATATTGGCACTTAACACAAATAAAGACTTGGAACAGAGATTTTAGGATATATCACTGCTGCATCATTGGTTGAAAGTGGCAGATAATTTATGATATTGTTTTTGAGAAGTCTTCCTGTTCCAATACACATATTTAACAAAAAACAAACAACTTCCTACCCCCACCTTCCAAATAAGATCCAAGGAAGCCACATTCTAGTTCCATTAAATCAATGGTGAAGTTCCCACTGACTTGAAAGAGACCAGGAGTTTATTGTTTATGTATAGATATTATTTTTTCAATAAAAGCAAGCAAAGCTAACTGAAAACAACTCGGGCAGCTCATGTAATTGTTGGTTGCCATATGCCACAAATATTTTACTATTTGGTTTGTGTCCATTTCTTGCCATACATTTGAATCAGCCATTAATTATTAAGTTTGCTAGTAGGATCTTTGGAGAAGAAACTTTCATGCAAAATGAATCACTAAGTTCTGTCTAAAATTTTCTTAATGATTTCATTTTTCTAGCTAGACCTCTTATATACCATGTAACGTGACAGGAAATAACATACATTAAAGAAGCAGCCTCAATTTTCCTTAAGTGACTATGTGCTTAGTTTCTGCGACTCGTATAGGATTCACATATGTTTTCCTTTATTATTATTATTTATTGTAACTTTGGTCTCTTAGAGGAACTTCAGGAGAAAATTTATTCAGCTGTTGAAGTCACCATCTCAACAGAAATATTTAACCAAAGCTGGAAAAGCCATTGCACTCCTAGTAGTTTCAGCTGGAAAAATTTATCTTCTTTTTCTCTTTCCCAACTATTATTTACCCAAATAAAGAGCCTGTATATTTTTATAGTAGTGAGTTGTTCCTTCCTGAGCTCTCTGGAGGGAAATCTCAAGCACTGGAGTTCCAGAGTTATCAGCTGTGCGCTGTGCTCGGGGATTCTTGGGCTGCTCAGATCTCGAAGCAATGTGGGAAGTCTTTTTTCTTCACCACGTGACATCTGACCATACTGCATACCCGCTCTCATTCCTGACGCTCGGCACAGTTCACAGGGAAGGCATTAGTGACCAGGTGAGCTGCCCAAATTAATTTCTTTAGTTGAACTCAGTTTTGCGGGAAATAAAGTCCTGGCCAGCAACTGAACCAGGGGTGGAACCTTTCTCCGTTCCAGAAGCTTACAATACATCTTATTTTAGTCCTTTTTTCCTGCCACAGATGAGATTGTTTGACTTATAGTTTGAAAGATACTTTGGGAGAAAAAGCACTATATATAAATGAAGGATATTATTATTACTATTACAGGGTTCTCCATAACTTTTATAGTTCATAGGCTGTCAGCATTTTCTTTAGAAAGCCTGTATTTTAGGTGTCTACAGTTTGGCCTTGAAGTTGTCCTCGGAGTTAAAAGTTGAAATACTAGAAACAAACTCAAAGCAAAGTTGTTCCCCTCCTCTCCCCTTTTCTCATAAACAAGCTCTTTAGAAACCTTTATGTAACAAAGACTCAGATAAATAAATGATACTGTTGGCTTCAGGCTTTGTCATGCTCTAAAACTTAAAAAAGCCAAACCTGACACCCCCCCACCCCCCCAACCAACAAACGCCAAAAGCATTGTTTCGCTTTTATTTTAATGAAAATCTGTGGAAGTCATCGCCCCAGTGGGACTGACGGTGAAGTTGGTGGGTCTGATCCTCTTGCCACCGACATCAGTGAATGAACTCCATATACTGGAAAAGAAAAAAAGATTGGGTAAAGCAGTAGGGTAACACTTAGGGGAAATGTGCATAAAGAAAAATGACACATATATCTTTAGGAATTTCAGTGATAAAAAAGCCTGCAGGCTTTTTCGCTTATATACTATGGGGAAACATGTCGAGCAGTTATGTCATCAACCTTTGGACTGTGATAATGTATACCTCCGAGATACCAAGGTACGTGTTCTGGACAAAGATGTAATATAATTGAATTTAATAATTTGCTGTATTACAATAGGCTGAAAAACAAGAGAATGTGACCCAGAAGAGAAGTATCAAAATGGTTTGAAAATGTCATAGTATTTTTTATCACTCTGATTTCTTGGGGGAAATGGTATGGAAAATTAGGACTTTTCAATATTTTAATTTTTAGAATTTCATGACATCTTTATTTTTCCAGTCCCACGTAACAGCAAAAATGGAAAAACTGAACAAAATTAAAACAACTCCCCACACATCCAAACAAAATGTAGAGAGGAATATTTGTTTCATGTAAAATTTCAGGAAAAATTAGAAACAATTTTCCATGAATCTGAGTTTTCTATCTTGACGGATGAACTTGGCAATGAGTAATTTCACACCACAAAACAATTTCATGGACAGGCATACATGTGATTTTCTTCTTCTTTCCTGGCTGTGTATGAGAAAGCTTAGAAAGTAATTTTACATTTCACTTTTACATTTTTGTTAATTTTAAAGAAGGTAATTTTATATTTCGTCAGACTTCAGACTAGGCTGAGAACAGCTTCAACACTTGCACTCAATGCAATTGACATTTGTAGCTGTGGCTCTTATTTGGATGAGATCCTTTTCACTATCAGATAGACTGGAGTCTAATGTAATCTAATCGCAGAGGGTTTGTTCCGTGAACAGAATGTATTTTCTGAGACTCTCTCTGTCCTGTGTTCATCCATGTGTTTGCGTAATTTCCAGCCACAGTCAAAACACTGCTGGCATTGTCCAGAGAATGTATTTTAGTTTGCAGTTGTGCTCTGTGCCCAAACACATTATGTGTTTCAGCTTGAGAACAGAGTAAAAAGTAACACTATAGATATATGAAGTTAGAATTAGATGCCAATAGTTCTGTTTGAATAATATCCACCCTGTTTCAGCCTAACATGGAAGTATTCTCTCAAAGAAATTTTTGTGACCTCTAGGAGTGTGGGGAAACAGTAATTTTCTTTTGTTTTCATCAAATGGCCCTCTTAGAAAAGTATGTTTAAAGCCACAACCAACCAACAAGATGAAAGAATTTATTTTTTTTTTTAAAGGAAAGTAAGTTGTTAATGTTAAAATCAAAATGAATAGAAAAAAAAATATTGCTTTTAATTGTGGGAAATTTGGACATGTTAGTTTTCTGAGGATATTTTAAACCTTGCCTCAGCCCTCAGCATGCCAGCAAACTGCTTTATATAGCTTGTGTCAGAGGAGCAGCGTTCGTAATTGATGCTGGCGAACTGGAGCCTGCCCTGTCAGAGTCTCGTGATCACTACATTTGCTCGCCTGTGTGCGTTATTAATGGTTGGGTAGCAGTTCCCTGGTGTAGCATACATTAAAGGCTGCTTGTGTTAATTACTAGTAAGAAGTAGGCAAAAAGTAGGTATATGGGATGTCGTTTTTTGTCAGCTGAAGTCGACGAATCCAAGTCTAGTGAGTGCTGTAACCTATAATACCCATGTACCACGTAGTTGTATGCTGCGATTTGCACAACGTCTATAGCCATCTACAGCAATTCTGTTACACGGGGTTTGTTACTATGTATGCGTTAATTTATCTTTAGATTTTTCAATATTTTGCCATGTTCCCACTGAGGCAGAGGCATTGTTAGGCACTCAGTGAAAAGAACAGAGAGCAGCCCTGCATTCCCCTTCTTCAGCGTGTAGTTGATAAAAAGGTGCAATCCAGCTGCAATCTCATTTATATACAATACGTCAAGGAGGAGAGTAGATTACTGCTGTCTGGACTGCCCAAGGCTGGAATTAGTTTCGCTGTTCCTTCTATTAGATTAGAAAATAATGCGATTGTTGTTATGATTTCAGTCCTTGAGGGGAGGGAAGAAAGAGGAGCTAAAAGCAGCACAAGTGGTGTGTAGATTTAGGGAGAAATAGTATTTTAATAGCCTTGATTCTTTCAGCGTAAGACATGCATCTGCAATACAGATTACATCTAATAGCCCACAATATTGTGTCAGATAGCTACTCAGTACACCTGAACGTTTACATTTTGCCTTCAGATGTCTTTGTGTGTGTTTTATCTTCTTGTCTTCTCCTGCAAGTTCTTGTGACAGTCATGTTGCATCCCCTAAATATCTCTACTAACAGTAAACAAGATCCTCGCAGTGGTGCAGATCAATGGATTTGCATAATTTTGATGCCTGAGTAGCCTTTTCCTTTCTTTGGGTGACTCAAGTGGGAATGATGCTCATGTCTTTATGTGATGCAGGATCAGTCCCCAGGTTTCAATCCTGTGATGTGCAATGCCAAAGCTCAGTGCAGATACAGTTGAAATGTTCTCCAGCAAGACTGCAAATTCCTCTTTACAGAAAAGTAGATTGTACTTTTGGGAAGAGGATACAGGTGGAACCCATGGGTGAGATTAAGGAGTGGGAAGGGCCATTGCATACAGCAATCGCTTTTCTGTCCTGAATATTCCCTTACATGAATTCCTCCTTTGAATACAGCAGCTCACATTCATAAGTTTTAGGGCAACCTGTATGTGGGTCAGCCAAAACCAAAATACTAGAAAATAGCATAACCTGGAAAAACAAAAAAGAGTAAAATGTACCCTTGAAGCGGGCCCCACCTTTATGCTGTAAAGGGCTCTGGCGCTGGAAAGCTCTTGTTGTGCTGGCAGCACTTTCCAGTAATGAAATTTGGCAGAATCTGAAGTCTCTGAGGGTGTTAATGAGGGATTTTACTGGCCCTATAATGGAGACGATGATCCAAAACACTTTTAAGTCCAAAGAAAGACTGTAACTGGCTTAAATGGATTTGGGATCAAGCCATGAATTGTGTAGTGATGCTCACTTTGTAGGCAGGTTGGGTTGGAGATATAGGCACTTGTTGATTTATGTTGCAGCTTGGTCTCAGTTACAGCTGTGCTCGCCCTGAGGCTCCTTATAGGCCCATTACAACATAAAGAGACTAAGCATGATGATGACATGTCCGTTTATAAAATTGCATTAAAACCACTTGCGTTAAAGAGTCATACTGGACATCCTTACTGCCCAGATTGTTAAAAGCTGCTTTTACAGGTAGCAGACGGTAAAGGTTAGATATTTCTGAAACATACTGACCCACCTGAGACATCAGATGTGGCCTTTTGGATTTTGTTGCTCTTCCAGCTCTCCTGAGGTTGAATGTGGAAAGGAGAGTTTGCCGAGGCAAACAGTGAATAGAGTAGTAGGAACAAAAGTGGAAAAAAAAAGTCTGGTTGGATCAATATCTTGCTAGTGGGAAACAAGCAGAAATGAATCACTACTGTGTAAAAAAGAAATAAGAGGCCTGGCTCTGTTACTGAAGTCCTGCTGCAAGTGCTTAGAAGATTCCCTGAGCTCCTCTTTGCCCTCCACTGTGTGCACTTAAAATGTACCTAAAGCGTACTAGGTAGTGCCAGAGGTAGCCGGCTGTCGTGCAACACAGTTTGAAGAGGCATCAATGATAATCCTGTTGGTAAATAATGTTTCAGATGAGGCTTTGCTACTTTTGAAATTTGTATTTTCTTTCATTCCGTTGATGCGAAGTAATCTTAGACGGATTACAAACTCATCATACACATGGCTGAGCCCAAGAGGAAGAAAGAGGTGTGTTTTCCCGTCCCTCTTTCCATCCCCTTCCCCAGGCTCTTCTGCTTTTTGATTCTGCGTAGCACGAGGAGACCATAATGAAAGGCTGGGCATAAAGTAGAAGATTGCATTTAAATTATATTCTTTTCCTTTGTATTGAGGCTCAAGGCTGTTTTGCTCTGGTGCTTTAAACTTCTGATTTATTAGTGGGCCCAACCTGGGCTATCCCCTACAGTGATCACGGTCTCCACTAGGTACATTGCAGCCTTATGGTACAGTTTTATGAGAGTGCTTGTGTGATGTTCCCATTAACTGCAGCAAAGCAAAGCCTTTTGTGTGCAGGGCAGTCCAGGGATTCCAGTGATAGCGTTGATGCCCCTGATAAGTTACTGTGCTGAAGAGAATCTAAATGCATCACCAGGGAAGGTTGTTTTTCCTCTTTCTCCTACTCTCCATTTTTAGAAATACTTGATTTTGAATTACTTACCACAAGAGTTTCTGAAAGAGCCTCTCATCTATGTAAGAAATGACTTTGCATTTTTTTAATGAGCCACTTTTAAAGTATTCCTAAATAAGCAGTAGATGATATGGACGTGGGATAGATAAGCATAGCATGTGTCATTTTTGGTTATGAGGCTACTAAAAGTTCTTAAGTTATAAGTAATGTTTGGAAGGAGTCTCTTGACTTATTTGGACTTTGTATAACGCTGTGACAGGTTAACCATCATGTGTTTTTTAAAAAAAAACACATTTATTTTTAAGGCTGTCAGCCACTTATTAAAGTATTTATAAACTATAAAAGGGAGGTCTTAATTGGAAGTGTTGCCCCATTGGAAATATTCCCATGAACACTAGCAGGAAT
>NW_009649062.1:558325-572658 GCF_000708025.1 Charadrius vociferus
AGGAATGTTTCCAAAAATAACATGTTTAGCAAAAGAAAGAAATCGCTATGCTCCATGGCATAAAGCATCCCGAACTAGCACTCAGATGACACTGAAATAGTTGCTGTAATGTTGAGACACTGTGTTCCTAAAACTGGACTGTCTTTAATCACTGTTAATCCCAGCAGAACAGGCATATTGTACCTTGTACCTACTGAGGTCGCTGGGAGTTTCCCTACTAGGTTCGGTGGGAAGAGAATGGGTGCCTCTGAGCCCTATAAAGCTACTGTCATGCAGCAGTTTGCCGAAGGCTTTTGATTTTTGGTTTGTAATTTTTCTGAAGTTCTATAGAATTATTCTAGTAAATTAAATTGTGCAGTCATCCATTTCTTTTAGTGTAGGATTGTAGTTTTATTAGCTCTAAAAGCATTTGCCCTATTTATGTAATTTATTTTACTTAAAGAAAAAACACAAAAAGAAAAGATGCAAATTGATTTACAGAGTGCCGATGTCACAGGAGCTTACTGGAATGTGACACTCTGGTATGTTGCTTAACTACTGGCCACTGCAACTTGTCAAGACGGTTGAAAATCCAGGTTACCACTCAGTGAAATTTCACTGAAGTGCAAGGAAGAGAAATGGAAGGGGTGCAGGAGCATTGCCACTGAAGGGAGGACGTAAGATTTCTCATTCTTTGCCCATTTTAAATTGTTGTACTAATTGACGAGCGAGTTTGGAGATTTTGTAAAGCTCTAATGACCATAGCTGCATTCTTCAAACCATTAGCTCAGTTTCCAGAGGGACCTATTGCTGATTTCAGGAATCACATGGAAAAAATGAGCTCCAGACAAACAGCGCAAACTGGGAGCTGAGTAATTACGGAGGTATTCAAATTTATGGCAGAAGATACCTTTATGTAGCACTTTATGATATGCCCAGATGAATCAGCTGGCAGGCTGTAAAACCGTATCGGGCTGCTTGTTTCTCTGCCTGGGCTTGCTGCAGGGCGCTTCGGGTTTGCTTCGCCCCCTCTCTTGTACACCTCCACACTGCTGCATCAGCAACAATATCTCTATCTCTATTATGTGTAGAGACATGCACAAAGCTCCACTAACTTCCGTTTTCATAGAATCCTAGAACGGTTTAGGTTGGAAGGGACCTTAAGGACCATCTAGTTCCAACCCCCCTGCCCTGGGCAGGGACACCTTCCCCCAGCCCAGGTTGCCCCAAGCCCCGTCCAACCTGGCCTTGAACACCTCCAGGGATGGGGCAGCCACAGCTTCTCTGGGCAGCGTGTACCAGTGTCTCATCCCTCTGACAGTGAAAAAATCTAAGTCTCCCCTCTTTCAGTTTAAAACCGTTATCCCTTGTCATATCACTGCACTCCCTCATCAAGAGTCCCTCCCCAGCTCTCCTGTAGCCCCTTTAGGGACTGGAAGGGCTATAAGGTCTCTCCGGAGCCTTCTATGCTCCAGGCTGAAAAAATGAATTCAATGGCTTAGTCTCATATTACTCAACTTCGTAGCTGGAGTTAATGGACCAGGCCTAATTCCAGACTGGTTCTCAATTCGTTGGATGTGGCTGATGCACAAATCAAATAGTTCTGGCACCCTGACGCTGTGAATGAAAAATGACACTAAACGAAATAGCTGTGTGAATTTCATCCCCATTCATGCAACAGACTAAAAGACAACTCGTATTTGGCAAAAGTACAGGAATGGGAGTAAAGATTCAAATCAGAAGAAAAAAAAATGTAAATGTTCTCAAGAGAAGTTTTTCCACAATGAAAAGAAAAGAAAAAAAAAAAACCCAAACAATGGAAACCCATGAGCTCAATCCAAGAAAGACCCATTCAGGAGAGTATAGTATCTTAATGGGATGTTAAGGTCTAAGAAATAGAGGGTCTTGCTAGAGGGGGCATTACATCTCTCTGCTGCTCAATAAGCATTACAGAGGAGTATTTTTCTCTCAAGATGAGGATTAACTGTAGACCCAGTTGGGTGCAGATGTGGGTTGTATCTGACCAGAGCAGTGCTGCTCCTGTCCTTGTCCCCCTTGCCATGGGTTCCATGTCTCATTTATTGAGGGTACTGCTTAAGGCAGCAGCTATAGCTTATTAATGTGATAGAAAACTTGCATTTTTTTTGTTGGGGTTTTGTTTATTTCAGATCATTTTCACTTGTGGCTGTACGTTTGCTAGAACTGGAACAAGTGGAGCAGTGGGCATGTTATCTCACCACCCGTAGTTTGGGGAGAGAGGTCAGGGGAGGAGGGTCCCCAGGTTCAGCGGGTACTTAAGGGTGGTTTTCTCATGATCCGTGTCTGCTATCAGAAAATGCCTCAGTATTAGTCTGTGTGTGAACACAGGCGTCTACGCTGGTCTCTGCAGACTTGAGCTGGATTCCCACTGTGCAAAGCATAACAAGATACAGGAGTCATATTTTAGTCTGAGACATTACAGACCGAATAGGTAGGATAATGAATGTGAAACGAAACACACAGAGACAGGAAAGAACCTGTGAAAAGTCACATGGGGAAAGTGAATTTGGAAATAAAACTAAAGTGTCCTGAGTCCAAGTGATTTTTTGATTGCACAGAATAAACATTCCCTTATCTCACCTAGTGGGCCTTGAATATCTTGGCCTTAAGCAAGCAGAATTTTTTTGTAATATTTTCCGGTCTGGTTACAACAGTCTTATCGTAGAAGGACTGTGCGCTGTATCTTTCTGAAAGTCTTTGTCATGAGCTGTGGCATTGCAACTGGAATGTTTATTGTACTCTGTCATTATTTATACTCCACCGCTTCCATTGACTGCCTGTCCCACCCGCTCCCCGGAGATTAGCGGAGTCAGGGAAAGGATAAATGGTTAGCAGCTAGTAAAGGGATGTAAGAGCTGAAAGGGTCAATATAAAACAAAGGCTGCCACATATAATTCACAAAGAATGTGAGGCATTGCTTTTCAGAGGCAACATTCGCATAGCCAGGATTTTAATGAGAATGGAAAATGCTAACATATAAATCCAGTCCTAGGAAAAAAATATTAGCAACAAACGTACTGAGTGGTAAATATTTTTACCATTAAGCCTGGTACTCTGTTTCTGACGTGAGCTATTAAAACTCCTCCTAAAGCTTTCATTAAATCACATCTTCAAAACATTCTTTAACACATGGTCCTTTGTTTGGAAAGAAATGTTAGCAAAGATGGTTTGAGAAATGTACGATGATGAACCAACTGAATATCTTACAAAACCTTGTTTTTTTTCAAAGCGTGCAATGCAGACCTCATCAAACTCTTACTGAAGCTGATGAAGGGGCTTCTGACATCTTCTGAAGCTGATATTTTCCTTCAGGAGTACGATTTTATTCATATTAGCATATCTACATCATAAACCAGAGTCCCGTTAAGGTACTTGCCGTACACACACAAAACAAAAGGATTTCTGTGCCTGTACCTTGAAGACCTTGCTCCTTGGGTGCTCTCTTAGCTCCTGCTGCTTTGCTGTCACCTCTGTTCCTCCTTACCAAGGGTTGCTAAAGCCCTTGCTTATGCAGGTGTGTACATGGGAGCCAGGATTGTGCTTCAGCTGGAGCCCTGGGTAAAGCCTCACTGGTTTAACTGGGCTCCCAAAGGAGGCAGGGGGAACCTTCCCCAGGACCAGCAGCCCTTGCCATATTCCTATTCCCATGGTGCCCTCTGTCTTTTTCCTGCTTCATGGGTGGGTTTTGGCCATGTCAGACCTCTTGAATTCCCAGACTACCAAAGTTACCCATTCCTAGAAGCTAATTTTGTCTTTGGAGGTGAAGTGCAGGGCACCAAAGTCTCTATAAAGAAGATAAATGCGTTCTTCCCGATTATTCCATAGACGGTCCATTATTCCTGTTATTATCGTGCAGAGCACATGAAATTTTAATGTTTCACTGCTCCAGGCTGTCGAAGTCCTAGCACTCTTCAAAAACAAGGATGCAGACTTTATTTGGTCTTTGAGCAGGAAAATCAGGACAACTTTGTACTATTTCTTTTTGTCTACTTAGAAAAGGTAATACGTATTGATTCTTCACTTGGAAATCTATCCTGGGCAAACTACTATGTACTCCTTGTGTGAAAAATTGCCTGAATAGTCTCTAAAGCCTCCTCTATAATAAATATGAGTGAATATTGATTGTTTTTTGTTACAGTTATGACTTTCAGTCTTGTAGGAAATAGAGATGTTTGCTACTTCAGACTTCATTTGTGTTTTGGCAAAGAAGTGTGTACAGCCGAAACCAAAAAGCGCCAGTGAGACTTCCCATTGCTGTTGAGCTTTGTAGCTTCATGTTGGTTTTGAGTTTGGTGCAACTTCTCGCTGGTGCCAGTGCTTGTTATTTGTAGGTACCGAACCTCTGTTTTACGGGGTTTCAGTTTCGGATGAGCTCTGTGAAATCTAGTTATAACAACCCCGGAACGTCTTCTTTGGGATATGGGTGACTACTGTAGAAACGGGAGCAAAGACTCGCAGGCACTGACTGCCTGTCTGTCCCGCTGCCCTCCATGGGTGGTGGGGCACAACGGGCAAAGTGCCCAACTCCTACCCCGCTAGTGCCGAGTGGTCCCGATTTCTTGGTTCTGATTGAAATTCTCTCTGCCCCAGTAACATGGCGATTGTGAACCACAACTGCGGTTTAGATGTGAAATTTGAGTATCTCGCATGGTTCGCATCTGATGCAAATGTTTCTCTTAAAAAAAAAAAAAAAAAAGAGATCCATCAAGACGAAAAGTCCAAGCACTGTTTTGGAAACCAAGAATTGTGGAAATATTACCTAATAGGAAAAGTATTCTTAAAACTGATCCTACTCTGTGCATCCCTTTAAGGGATTATGCTTTATGCCTGCCTTCTGGTCCCTGTCACAGCCCTTGTCATTGCCGAGACATTGTTTCCTGTTACAGAGCTCTGCGTTAGGCCTGGACAGTTGTATGGCAAAGGGAAATGTTTCTGCCTATGTCAAAATACTACAGGTGAATGGTGGGGGGGAGAAAAAAAAAAAGGTTTGTTTGCCTCTTTCATTATGGTTCTGTTGGATGAGAAAACGTGTCTGTTTTTAAATAGCCTTTTCAATATCAGTCAGACCAGTTGTTTTCCTTTAGCGGTACTTTCACATGAGTTAAGAAAAATAGAGGAGATTAAGAAAGGGTGTATAGAAGGAACATCTGCTTCTTGTATTAGAAAAGCGATACATTTCTAATATAATAATGCAGAGTAGCAGAAAAAGGCACAGTAAAAGGAGACAAAAAACCTTAACAAAAGACATCGTCATCTATTTCACTAAGCAGTTTTGGAAAGTTATCATGAATTTGTATCAGCATGACCACAAAATCTACTTTATTATGCTGATTATAAGGAGGGTGGGGAAAAGCTGTAACGATACTTCATTCATCTATCCAAAAAGGCCTGTAAGCTTCTAGCAGTGTATGTGATTAGAATTTTGTAAGGCTGGTGTCTGGTTTGCACAGACAACTTTATAAGTATTTGACTTCATTTGCATTAAAAGTAGTGTTTTCAAGGAGCCTACGCGTGCAGAAGCAGCGCAAAGCAACACAGTCTTGGACCAGAGGAATAAACACAACACCCACTTGCGTTAAAAGCCAGCCTTGGCAAGTGGGATCTCCCAAAATTACTTCCTGGAAGAACGAGGCCAAATGCCCAGGTTTGGGGTAGTTTTGTATTTTTAGCTTTGCTTCATCCGTGCTTAGAAACTACTTTCAGCCTGGCCCATCTAACTCAGACGTGTTAAAACAGATTACAGCATAAAAAGCATAAATGAGATCTTGGCTAGGGGAGAATGGCCCCATGGGATTTGGTGCGTACGGCCTCAGCAATCTCCACTTCAGGTGGGTCTACCAATGAAAACAATGATAGATTTAATTTCTTTTCATTTATTTACTTGCTAGTCCACCAAACTCTTCTCGAGCCCTGACAATCAAGCTCGGTTTCATCTTCTGCCCGGGGTGAAGTTTTGCTGGCTCTCAGTGTGTGCTGGACGGAAGGGGAGACGGGGAGAGCACAAAAGCTGCTCTGCATTACATTAAAACAAAATAAGGTCTTTTAAGCAATGAGTAACTGCTTCAACACGGGCACCTTGAGTGAAATAACTTGCATTTTAAATTACCTGATTTAAATTAGATCTCTTTGGAGCTAGACTGCATTCATTAATTTTGGAGAGCTAATATCTAGTTGGAGGTTATGCCCTGAGTCAGTTGGAGGCAATGCGGAGTGTCCCGACAAGTTTGATGGCTCTGGCTCTGCGTCAGCAGTTCTATCGATAACATGCAGGGAACAAAATAGCTCTCGCCTGCTCTCTCGTTCGAATTGACTTGCTAAAACTCAAAGAAGTGAGAAAATGTGTCCCAGGTGTTTCACTATCAGTGACTTAACTTTGTACTCCTTAGTCCATCCTTAGATGTCTAAATCATGTACAGGTTTAGAGGGCTGTGTACGTATAAATTTTTTTCTTACATATGGATATAACTGTTTAACTGTAAAGACATATCAAAACCATCTGACTGCTATATTGCTAATTACTTAAATGAGACTATTTCTATAGAGATAATATTTTCACTTTGTCATTCTTTGGAACAGAACTGTGTTTTAAGGGACATGAGAAATAATTTTTTCACGTAAGCATTAAGGCAGCTTTTCATACAGATCATCAGTTCAATCCTGTGTTTATTGGTGCTCACGTAAGGCAAGGTTGCCACGCTGAGCCCCATTTCTCACTGAGTGGTATTTAAAATTTTTAAACATCAAATGTTTACTGACACAACTTTCTTGCTGCCCAAATTGAATTTCAAAGGTCCTTATCCTGCAGTTTCTGTTTCTGCATGCCTTCCATTGAAGTCAACTCCATGCATCTCCAATGAAAATGAGCCACCTTCTCTCTGTGGCTATTTTTCAGCCTTTCTGTGCTTTCCATTTATTACCATGATTTACAACAATATTGTGAGTATTATTAATCCAGATTGCAGTCAATGGGAGCTTGGCATGGTTTTACTCTGCAGTACTGCATCTTCAATAGTTTTGGCTTCCAAGCTGAAAGAACGTGGCATGCAACTACTTGTCACTGCCCAGTGTTAACAAATACGTACAAAACACTCATCATGCCCATATGCACCCGGGCCAAAGAGAGAGGAAAAAAGGAAGAAATAGATTGTTACATTTTTGAGATCTTTGAGACTGAGGAATGTATGAAAGCCACGAAAGCCTAGCCTGTAGAGGATACGTGGCTTAGTGAGGCTGAGCAAGGTACTTTGTGCTCAGAAATTCCTGAGTCCAGGCCTCGGCGCTGACCCACTGATGCTCTGCTGTGTTAACTCCCTGAGGGATCTACGTGAACATAACTTCTGTGTTAGGGTGGGAATCTTTTAGCTGTAAAATTAAAGAAAAGCCATTTGGGAGCTGTGCATGTGTGTTTAGGGAGATTATAATTTTAACTCAAAGTTGCAGTCCGTTTCCATCGCCAAAAATGCAGCTTTCCTCAAGGAGTTTGGAAAAAAATGACTTTTATGCTATTTAGCACCCAAAACCAGAGAGAAGAGCTATTAAGCTTTTAACGCTGTCATGACATTGCACCTAGAGTACATTCAGCAATGACTGCCCTGGCTTTTCTAGGTGCCACGAAGACTACTTGTGCTGTAACCAGGCAACTGGAGGTGGATCAAGGAGACAAGCTGAGGAAAGATGAGCACCAAGTAATAGTTTCAGTTTGTGTAGATCACAAGCAACTGTTTTACAGATGCACAGTGCCTGACAGCCCGCACTGAGACCTGCAAGGGGTCAGATGTTGTCCTGGCAGCTGTTGGTTGGTGCTGTGAGAAAGGTGGGATCCTGTTAAGAGGATGGCGTTTTTATTTAAGGGAATGTGGACTTGGTAGTCTAAGAAAAATAGCAAGATCTTCTGATGCTATACACATTCAGAAGTAGTCAAATTTTTTTTTGCTATGCACAATAATTAAAAAAAAGTACCAGGACAATTTCCTCATCCATTTCCTCCTCCTTTTCTTTCTCTCTTTATACAAATGCGAACTAGTAGAGCAGCCAAGACATTTTTCAGTCTGTTGCTCATGGGTTTTTTCAGTACTTTTTTTGTTCTCACACTGCTTGCCCAATACAGCAGCTGTTAAATGGAGAACTCTGAGGACTAGGGTGTAGCGTTCAATTAACAATATTTTTGCAGGATATTGGTGTAGCATTCAATTAACAGTATTTTTGCGGAAAATTCATATGTTGACTATTTTTCACTTCAGGTAAAGGAAAGATCAAACCCAACCCATATTTAGTTACGTATGACAATCTTTTCTAATTTCAGACGGCTTTTTAGCTTCTGATATTTCACTGTTCTTTTCCTTTATATAGTTGTCTGCCACAGTCTTCCACCCTTTGTGATATCATGGGATTTTTTATTTTTTAACTGTATGATTGTACTATTAAGAAGTACATTAATCGAGCTTTCATGTTAACCCTGGGAACCTGCAGTGTTTCGCTCATTGCTTCAGTGTGTGTTGGCATAACTCTGTTGACAACAATGGAACAACTAAAGGTCTGGCTTTTATAATTCCCTATTGATAAGCTAAATTCATTTTTGTACAATTTGTAACATTTTTTTCGTTACATACACTAGTTACGTCTTAGGGTGAGTCAGTCAAACAGACTCTAAATTAAAATAGTTTGGTGATCTATGCCCAAGGTCTGTTGCAATGCTTTCTCCTAGCTTGGAAGATAACAGCCAATATAGCCACTACAGAAATAGGTGATTATTCTTTCTTTCTCTTTCTTTCTGTCTGTCTTTTTCCAGGGAACTGAGTAAATGAATGTACCTTAAAATTTTAATTTTCTAGGTAATTAGGAGAAGTGGATTGTATAAGGTGGAACGGAAAGTTAATAAACCATGCGGCCCTGGATAGGTCGCGCTAACAGTCAGGATGTCGCTGCAAGGACAGGAAATCCTTATATTGGAAGCACCATTTTAGTTTCTAATCCATAGATCAGAACCAAAACTGCTTTTGATTCATACACCTGTAAGAGTATTTCAGTGGGGCTGTGAACTGCACAAATGACGGGAGCATACTGACAAGAGGCTTGCTTGTCTTAGTGCCTTTTCTTGCCACCTTTGAAATAATCCATGGTATTTTTGGAGGCTGAGAAAACAAGGCTTCAAAATCTCTGAATTAGCCAAAAGGCTGTGTTTTGTAAACAGAGACAAGTGAACTCCAAATTGGACTTAATAGGGTAAATTATCGTCTGCTTTGGATGAGAGGAAGTCCAACACCCAACGCATTGGGCTTGGATCTACTCAGTTTAGGTCAATGGCAGATCTGACCCACAGGTTCGTCCTTCACATTGGAGAAAAATGCATATTGAATTAGAAGGTGCACACCCTCCTCCCCTGGTGGCCACCACTATGTAGCTAAATATTTGTTTTTTAAATTCAGGGGAGGAGAAGCAAGCTAATCACATAAAGGTTCACCCCACCCTCTCTTTGGCTTCTCTCCCTTGGCAAGCTTTCCCAGCAGCAGCTGGCCGACTGTTTTTCTTTGGCAATTGTGTTCATGACATTTCCTGCAACTAGGTTTTCCTGAAGGTTTCCAGCAGTCCTTTCAGCCCCCTACCCCCCTGTTTTGGCCTCTTCACCCACTAGCCATGGCCTCGTGCCTAGTTCCCATCCCTGTCCCCATCACACATCCATGCACATCCTCTGTACGCTCTCAACACATACAATGAGCATCTGTGGTTTACTTCTAAGTCTGACTAATCTACCGAGAGTCAGTGGTTACTGTAAGGGATGCTGAACAGAGACAGTCCTTCCTCAAGATACATGCTCCATCAGACAGACACAGAGTTTGCACTCTTTCTCAGTGACAAGAGGTTGCTTTCCTCTTTCAATGTAATTCTTTTTTGAAGAAGCTGCACGTACCCCTCTCTGTGCAGAAGGGCTGATATAACAGACCTAGATTAGGGGGAACCGATGCACGGATCCTGGATTACTTAGCATGCTGGTACTTTCCCTTTCCACGCTACTGAAAGCTGCACAAACTGTCCTTTCACAGGCTTTTATAAGCACTCAAGTGACTTAATCTTTCAGTGTAAAAGCCTACTTGTATATTAAGCTTTCTGTTATCAATGTCATTAAATCAATATCCTCAGTGCTACAGGATCCAAGTCACATATAAGCTGTCACACACAGTTTAACTTAAGAAATGCAGTATTGAGGTACAGCCAGTTCGTTTTTCATAGTAGAGAGTACTTTGAAGTAGAGCTGTTAAAGATCAGAGAGGGTTTATTCCTCATTGTAGCCAGTTTCTTATATGTTGGGGGGGTTTCTATTCTAGTGTCAGTTTTGTTGCAGAACTTCAGTGAAGTCTGAGAAGATGAGTGTTTTATGCAGTTATCATAATTGGCACTGTAAAGCCTTGTGAAGCACATGTCGTGTGTGTTAAAACATGGGACATTCTTTAAGAGGAGTAAATAGGCAAATTGGTATGGACCCTTCTTGTATGCACATCATTTATCTATTCTTTTTCCGTGTGGGTATGCATATAGTTTTGAACAGCTCAGAGACTGTATAGCCTCACTTGGTGTAGTCCTTTGTCTAATGAGTGACATGTGTGTTTAGAGTTGAAGATGGAGAAAAACAATAGGTTGTCGCTTGCCAGAGATACTTAATTGAGGGTAAAATATACATCTGGCATTTATTTGTGTAAAGGGATACACAACTGAAGTGCTATGTCTTCTTCCAGGCTGACCCTGCTGTGCCCTTTCCATTTAGTGTATTAAGAATGGAGATTTATCTAGAGATATCTTACAAATCAGAAATGACAGTTGCTGTATGATCTTAGCTGTTATTACAGCAGATCTTTCTCTCTCTCTCTTTTTTTTTTTTTTTTTAGCCACTGTTTGTCTGTCATACAAGTGAAGTAATTTGTAATACAAACTGACTATGGATTCTCTCAATTGCTTGCTTCGGGAAAGCTATAGACATGATGGACTTAACATTATACAGTGTAATGGGCAACCATTATGCCACATGCCCTTACTGCTGGTAAAACAGGAAGAACTCTGCCAACAAAACTTTAAATTAACTGAAGTTGCAGAAGGCAGTTTTCCAGCCATGGGTTATGGCTCATCAGTCTTCTGCAGTTCCTGAACTAGTGCGTTTCAGGAATACTCTGAGCAGCAAGAGGTGGGATTAAGGGAAGGAAGCAGTTTCTGAAAGACACTCTGTATTTCATAGGTGGTTTGTGATTTGGAAGGTGTGCAGGACACCTGCCGTTGTTAAAGGTGAGGTTCGTGGTGGGGCACAGTCTGAAAGGAATGGGAAATTCAGAATCGATGGATCTAGCAGGGAACATACCAGTTTGATCCTGAAGCTTTGCATGGGGCCTTCACAGTGCAGCCAGCAATGGGGAAGGGCTTTCACAGGTGAGGAAGCAGCCCTATGTATTAATTAATGTCATATACTTGGTTTTCTACATGTCTCTCGCCACACCTGAAAAGAAAGTGGCATGAGCAGATTGGGGGTTATATCAGTGAGATATTTCCTGGTGATGGGGAATGTGAATCTTGTCCCATCATCACTTCACCGTGTAGCAGGGAGGTTTTACTGTTTGCTTCGCCCCCCTTTGTAGAAAAAGGCTACAGGATGTCACCAGAGTCAAAGGGGAAAATAGAGACCCTTGGCAGATAAGTGGCAGGCTTTTCTCTTCACAAAGCTCTGCTTCTGTGAGTACCTGACCTGCAGTCTCGGCTGTTTCTCTGATGAAAGCTTAGGGAAAACAGGGTGAGTCAAGGAACTAGAAATTTTGTCCAGGGCTGTTGCTCCAGCAGATAAGAAAATTCCATTTATGTTATCCAGAGATGTGAGTTAAGAAGAAGTAACTAGCCTTATCTACAGCATAGCTACTTGAAGTGTGTGGAAATCCAGTATGAATGTGTGAATGTCCTGGGTTAGGCAAAAATGCTTTATTATCGCTAGTAAGGAGGGAACCGTTCTACCTTGTGCCTGACACTTGTTGGACTTGTGGGCGAGGAGAAGGAAAATTGCATCAGAGACTTCTTGCACTTGGTTGAGTTTCAGCACGATGAGGTGGTGGGGCTTTTTTCCTTCTTTCTCTAAAACAAGGAAAGCAATATTTGGTTATCTTTCAGCTTGAGAGGAGAATTGTGTTGCAATAATCCAAGGGCTGTTAGTTCATCAGTGATTTGTTTTTGTTGAGGACTCCGGTAAGCAAAAAAATGCCTTAAGGTAGGGTCTAACACAATGTGGACTTTGAGGATTTATGTATTAGAAAGGGTTGAACAGACCCTGGAAATCCTCCAGTTTGCATATTTTGTCTATAACAAACTGTTACTACACTCCAATATAATTTGAATTATTTCATCAAGAAACTGGTGTAACAGTGGAGAATGGGGTCTCAAAGCTTCCCTAATGGAGAAGATTGAGTTAATGGCTAAATCTGTTTATGGAAGATAGAAATTATGTCATCATAAGGCTAAGGTGTGTTAAAATAAAATCTTGAATTATGGCATTGCTCTTTCAGTCTGATTGTATGTTTTAAAAGACTCACTATTGTGGAAAGAAAAATGTCTGTGAGCTGGTCATTGTAATGCACATATTTCAGTGTTATTAATCCTAAAATGTGAGATTCTTATTACCCACTGAGAACAAAACCCAATGAAGCCAAATATGTGCTGAAGAATAACAACCCAATCCTGCAAAAAGTGACACCTATATGTCTGCTTATATACAATAAATAATCCTGGCTTGCTGTTTATTTAAATAGGACACAGATTTCTCACTCAAAGTGATACGAGTTTAATCCCAGTGTGTAAAATTAAGACTGAGTACCAGCCTTTGCACATTTGGAGTTTGTGTTAAAGCCATGAAGACTGACAAAATTTGCATTCAGTTATGGTGTGTTAATCTAGAATAAGTCTATTGAAGTTATTATAACAATGAGAATTTAAAGTAGTTGAATAGTGGAATTTAGTTCTTTTAAACATTCCTTCAGGGTTCGTATTTTCTTTCTTGCAGACTCCCAGACAATACAGCCAAGCACTAAATAAGAGTAACAGAGTTCATCTTTACTGTGCATTTCTGGACTATAGGTATGTTACGTAATTTCAAATTATTGAACTTGGTTTAATTAAATTACACTTCTTTTGTGATGCTATGTATTACCTATATTCTTCTTGTTCTCTTTCATCCATGGAAATAGTTAACGAAATGGAGCCACTGGTTTACAAAAAACACAATCTCATAGCGGCTTCTTACCATAAACAGGAGACTTGTTATTCATAGACCCTATGTTAGGTAGGTAATTGAGAGACTGAAAAATTTTGGAGTCAAAACTGCAGACTGATACAAATCGTGCTTATCTTGGTTTATGAGTATGTCCACTTGGGCAGATGCTTGGATGTTTTAAGATGGCAAACCTCCAGCAGAGCCATTGTTTTCACTGGATCTGTGCCTGTGTCACAACACCATGTGAGAGCAGTATTTCAGAGCTGTGAATTTTGGCTAATGCATGGAATGGAGAAATGCTGTGCCCCTGAACAAAAATTAGAGTGCAAGGGGCATAAATAGCACCTTAAGTTTCACTCACAAAACAGGAACTACGGAAAAGCAGTAGCTTTTAATTTTTTTAGCTCTGAACGTATTTAATCTGGTTTTGATTTCCAAACATGTTGCTCTTACTGAATCAATTGAGAAAGAATACAAATAGTGAATTCTGAATTTCATGGGGATTAACCGTTTTTGAGCCGTAACGGTATAAGCCTAATGGATGTAGCAATGGCCTGCAATGCTGTGAGCCCTCCTGCCTGGCATGCACATGGGAAGGTCACTGTAATTGTTTTACTGAAGTTTTGTTACAAGTATGTTGAACTCTCCCAGCTGTTGGCAGTTACTCATTGTTATGGTTACTCACAAATTGCAGTAAATTAGAAACAGATTTTACTGAAGCGAATTAATACGGTTGGGACATTGTTCCTGTACTGTTTTCCATTGGGACTTGGGCCCTTGAGGCTTTGCCTCACGATAGAAACCGGAATATGAAAGCTGTCCTTCCAAATGAGTTTTATTTATGGCAAGATAGTCTTATTCCCTAGTGCATGGTAGTTAAAGAATATGCAATTGATTTCTGACCTGCGATAGACTCTCTTTGAGAACTCAAAGAGGTCCCAAAGGACAGAGGAAAAGTGAGGTAGTACCTATCTTTAAAATAAATGCCAAGAAAAATACAGATTGCTCAGTCTAGCTTCAGGACCCAGAATAATATCAAAAGGAATAAATGGTTCAGCACCAGGCGGTTCAGGTGGGTGAC
>NW_009649062.1:572707-614456 GCF_000708025.1 Charadrius vociferus
CTGCAGCTCCTGAGCCCAGGGAGACCCCTCAGATGCATGGCTGTGGCTTCTATGTCCCCACCCCACTGCAGGGCTGTGATAGCACGGGGGTTTCTGAGTGTCCCTGGCTCCAGGAGGAAGCAAACTCATGAGGATGACGTTCCTGCGTAGCCCTGGGACCACACAGCCTGCCCAGCCATGCCCTTGGTGGAGCAGGAGCTGCTCTTGCTGCCCCTGAGGATGAAGTGACGCAAACCAGTTGCCATGGATGGGTCCCCAGAAATCAGGCTCAGTCTGCGTTACATACTGTGACCAGATGAGTGGGACAGTGGACAAGGAAGAGGCAGCAGATGTTATACGCTTTCTTTTGACTTTAGCAATATTATTGAATTGGCTGAAATTATAGTTCTCAGAATACAGAAAATTGAGTCTGAGTGAAATGCCATAAATGGGTTGTACAGTATAAAGAAAAAATGTTATCGTTCATTGGTTATAAAACTGGGAAGAAATCTCTAGAGACATTCATACAGGGGTCTGATCTGGGGCCTGTTCTGGTCAATATTTTCCTTAACTATTTTCACGGTAGAATTGAGAAGACACTAGCAGTCTTTGTGGATGCTTCAGCCTGAGATGGCTTTCAAACCTTTTTATCTGCTGTATAGTACAATGCATGTGAAATTAACCTGATAAGATGCATTTTGATAGAGATTATGTTCCATTTTTGTGTGCTTTGCAGCAATGGAACTGGTGTTTGGTCTAATGAAGGTTGTGTGCGTGAGAGTGGGGACCTCAACTACTCAGTGTGTCTTTGTAACCACCTCACTAACTTCGCCATTCTGATGCAAGTGGTGCCTCTGAAGGTGAGATAAAGCAAAGGAGTAAATTTGTCTGTTAAAAATGAAGTGTAAATTTTTGAGTTGCATCCTCATACAACATCAGTAAGTGTCTGGAACTGGGCTCATTTTTGCCTAACTCAGATTTATTCCACATCTTGCTTTCTGGGATGACATTTTAATACTTCTTGACTACTCTTTAAAACTTTGGGCACCTGAAATGGAGCATGAAATGAAACACATCTATGGTAGGTGGGAATTCTTTTTACTTTATTCTCACCCTTTTGCCATGATTTCTTAAAGTATAAGGCAGGAAAAGCACTAGCGGACATTGTACAGGTGACCCTGGCTTTTATGATGTGTTTTCAAGACAGAGACACCTGAGATGTGGCTGTTTAAGGGGTTTGCTAACTAGACTTGTGGAATACGAACAGCTGAGCTTGAACTCCATGTGAAGCAAGCTCTGCTGCCAGCTGGCCCCTACCATTGTCCCTGCCAGCTTTCCAAGTGCCTCCCGGCTGCTGTTTCTTCACCTCATTGCCAAGCAGGGGCTTGTGTAGAAGGAGCATGAGAAAGAAAATGGTGGTTTAGAGTTGAGTGTGAACACCTTATGTATAGTTTTCTCTATGCTCAGTTCCTTTGTCCACAGCGTTATCAAGCAAGCCTCTTTTCAGCTGGATTATGACACTTGCCCTGTTTACCCAGGGCCTTATGCTTGCTATTCGTATTCGTCACTGGTTCCAGATGAAGCTTTGATGGCAAATGTGTTGCTTTCCTCATGAGACATGTTCTTCTCTTCATGATACCTTATGATGCCTTGAGATTTCCTCAGAGATGGAGCAGAGTGTCTGCTCCTTGCAGGTGAAGTGCTGGTTTGTGCCTGCTGAAGGACTCCCTCTGCAAAACTCAGCGCCAGGCAAGGTCATCCCCATCCTGGATCTTAGCAGACAAACAGACAGCACTGCCACGAGCACGAGAAATATATTTTTACTGCTTTATTTGGGTGTGCTACTGTCAGGGAGGATCCAATGGAGGTAGTGAGAAAGCCCTGATCGGACAACCCTCGGTTAATAAATAATGAAGCTATAATAGAAATAATTTACAAACCATCTATTTAAAGAAATGTATACTAATTGTCTGTCAAATTTATACTCTCTGGCACATTCTCAGCTTTCTACAGACACCAGCCTAATAATATAAATTAACAGACTGAAGAAGAGCTTCAGTAGGACAGTAGGAGTCCTACTGTCCCATTTATCACTGTGTGCTGCTAACAAGCGTGGTGTCCTCGGTGGTACAGCTAGAGGGGTTTTGTCAGCTCTGTTGGCATGGATGCATTCACTATGTGGCCATGTCTCAGGCTCCTGTTAATTGGTTTGAATGATGGCTCTGCTCTTCTTTTAGACAGTAGCTTTGTGGAGGCAGCTACTGCTGCAGGATGGGCTGCATGTGCTCGTGAGGGCTGCACAAGGTTTTCTGCAGATAGATACAAAACTGAGCTTGCAGCGTAGGGGAACTCTAATGGGGGTTATACCACTGAGCAGCTCCGAAGCCTTTTCAAGGACTGAATCATCCCAGACGGCTATTAGGAGTTCCCGACTCAGTAACACTGTTAGCACATCTGCTCACATGCTAATCCTGGTTAGGCGGTGTAATGCCAACCAAGTCAGGGTCACAGTTTAGAACAAGACGGTCTCTGCTATCCAAAGAGCTTAATTAATACCCACAGTCCTTTGTACTAGTCTAACCATTTGAAGACGGGGTATCTTGTTCAGGTCAACCGTTTTTTATCTAACTGTTATTATCTTTATTACTTGTAAAGCACCTAATGACCCCAGCTGGTTTCCAAGTATTATTTTTCTAGGAACTCTTCGTACTCGTAATAAAATGCAGTTTGCCTGAAGAGGTTCCCATCTTGTGAGACAAAAGTAGAATGGCAGAAATGCACTACTGTTAACCCTGTTTTAAAGAGCAGTATACAGGGATTTAGCCAGGATTAAACAGAGTATCCACCATTTAAATGCCAGTGAAAGATTACTTGATTTTTCAGTGGGGAATAGTTCTGAAAAGTCTAACTTCCAAATAAATAGATTTGAGATTGTCGTGATTAATGAGATGCTGCAATAAGTTCTAATATTATGCAATATTAGTAATTGGAGTTCAAAGATATTTTATATCAAAGTCTTTGGAATCAAGCTTTCCTAAAAAGGTCTGAAATGCATAACTAGGAAAAGCTGGACATGAATGGACTGTCCAGTTCCTCACAGTTGTTTAATTGTTCTATTTTCAATATTTTCCCCCTTCTTAACTTCTTGATCTAATGCATTTGCATCTGCCAAAGTTTGTGTGGAATGTTTTTGCATTGTTTTTTTTCTTTATGATAATCTAGAAAACAAAATGAAGGTGCTGCTGAGATCTTACATGGATGGGTGAGACACACAGACCTAGTCCCTCGGATGCATAAAAATGTTCCGTATGTGACATAGTACTGTAAAAGTCTGTATAAAACAGTTTTGGGGTTTTTTTAAATGAAACTTAATTCCCATCATTTTCTGTTGTATTTTGACCCCTTCAACCTAAAGTCCCATTTCTGAACAGAAAAAAGAAGGGCATTTATAAATTTGTGGCAGGAAAAGTGAAATGCTGAAAGGTGATAGGAGTACTTCCAGTACAGAGTCCATATATTCCTAGTGCAAATCCATGAGAATTCGAAATACTTGCGGCAGCTTTCAATGGAAGATTGTGCAGGCTAGATAGAAAATATGCATTCATTTCTAACCTCTTCAAGTTTGCCTAAAACCAATTTTTGCATGCGCCTCAATTAGCAGAATTTATAAATGCGTTGTGGCATGGAGCAATTTGGGTTCACTGGTCTGCAGAGCAGTGAACCTGAACGATGCCTCGACGTGACTGCTTTGCCCTGCCCTCCCGTCACCTGCGCAAACGTGACGTTACGGCGAGGTGGCAATGACAGTGGGCCCCTGTGGGGTCTCAGGTAATATTGCCGCTAACAAGCCGATCAGCGATGTCATCCCTTCAACGTGCTTTAATTCCAGTTCCTCTTGTTTGGCTATTATGTAGTCCCTCCCTCAGAGTTCATCAGAAGATCTCATCCCGAATCTTTGACTGAGATATGCCCTTTAAATTGACTATTTAGGATTATCTTGTGGTAGTAATTTTTTTTAACCAGTGGAAAAAAATTGGTATCTTCATTGTGTAATTGGCCTGAAGTTAAAATTCGAGCAAAGACAAGCTGCCTGGCTTTTGAGCTGTACAAGCAGACCACGCTCAGCTACAAATTCCTAAAACATTTGCTAAGTATTTGCTTCACGTGTCTAAGCAATAGAGACTACTGAATCTACTAGACAATTGGAACCTCCTCCCATGCGTCCTTGGAACCCTGTTAAGTAAATGTTAAAAAGCTGTGGATTTTAAACACATATGCGTGTTTATTCACCGTGTTCTGAAATTCATAAGCCAAGGTTCAAAGGGCCCATATAAATCACCCGCTGGAATACTAGATTGTCAGTGCTCTAAGAAATTGTTGCAATTATGTTATATTTGATCTTGAACTTTTGTATGTTTTATTTTTCTCTTCATAAATGGAGCTCATAGATAATATGAGACAAGAAAAAGAGAGGCTGGGAGTATGCAATTGCCCACATTTGAACAGTTCTGTTTATATAGCTATTATATATCTGTGGCCGTATAAATGGAAGTGGATGAAATTTTTCCACAGGAACACTATTTTTGACAGAACGTTTATTTTTTGTCTAGATTCTGTTTCTTACAAAAAGGGCTCTGCTTTTCATGAAAAATGTAAATAAATTATTGGAAATGGATTGCCTGAAAACTGGAGGGGTTTTCATCAAAACTGTATTTTGGTTCAAACAAGTGACTTCATTCTTCATGGGAATTCTACTTTGGGTGCTTTATACTTCCATGCTCCTATGGAAAGTATCATTTCCCTTTCTCTCCATCGCAGGCAGAGATCCTCTCCAAGGGCACCGTAACAGCCTTAGCCTAACGCACCAGTCAGCAGATCAGTAAACCCGTGTATGAATAGTTCTACCACCCCTTGCAGAAAGGCAGGCAGATGCCCAGAAAACAACTAAAACAAAAAAAAAAAAGAGGGGGGGGGGAATATCAACAATTCTAAAGAGACGTAATACAGAGCAGTATGTGTGTAGCAGCTTCAGACCTGGGAGAACATCCCTCGGGAGAACGCTGTTGATGTGGAAATCCATGAACTCTTGAGAGGAGTTCAGTGCGATAAGTGTTCTGACTCTCTCAGCTCCTCTTCATGAGATTGAGTTTCTTTTTGCTTAAAAAAAAAAAAAAAAAAAAAAAAAAAAAAAAAAAAAAAAAAAAACAAACCAAAGAAAAAAGAAGCATAAGCTTTGCGTTAATGAGACGTTGCAGTTTTTTAAAAGCGTTTGCTGTTCAGAACCGGAGAGTACGGCATACTCTCAGAATTCAGACAAAGCCAAGGTGTCTCTCAGCAACACGTACTGAAAATAAGTGACCTTCCTCAGAAGTAACCTGCCACATAAATACTTGTGGCAAGCATTTCTAATGACCAGAGAGCTGAGCTTGTATGATAACTGTTTGTCAAGGATGGTGACTTTTTCTTCTGAGTTATGCTAAATTTAAGCAAGAATCTCCTTGCTTAACTCCTTCTCTTTGTTCCTTCACATAGTAAAGTGTAGCTTTTTCCACTTACAGAACAATAGCGTGATCCAGACTTTGTCAGCTTTGACACGCTGTGGACCTGCCCTGGTGCCTCCCTTCCTGCTAGTACTGGTCCAGCTCATTTTCACGCCTCCACCAATATCCAGCAGATCTCTCTATATATTTACACAGTTTGTGCAGTTCTTGTGAGCATAAATGCCTTTTTATATTTTCAAGATTCTTTGTAATTACGATTTTATTATAAGCTACAGAACTATGTTAATAATTTATGCACCTGGCTGGGGGGGGGAATTACAATGTCTCACATGGATTTAATTTTGCTTCAGCGAGACATTCATGGGAACAAAATTGCAGGATATCGTGCATCTGATGGTGCTTTCTCTTTAATACTTGAAGTATTGTGAGATGAGGAACGCTGACAAATTGTTAGATGTTTATGGAGCAGACTGTCAGGTGGGTCTTATTTCCAGGGAGCATAGAAATGCAAGAAAGTTCTTAGGAACAAGCTGCGAGTTCTTGATTTTTCTTCTTGATCTTTACTCAAAACAGGTTAGATTAATTCACTCGCTATTCTACTGTATGCCAGCTGGAAGTAATCTCCAGAGACTGAAATCTGCTGAGATGAAAAAGCATATTTATTCCAATATTTCAGAGAAAGAAATTGAAAGAGAGAGGTCACAAAGAAAAATTTTAAATTCTGGAATTTTAACTTGAATGTGACAAAATGAACCTCCACTCTGATATCTGTGTGCTATACAGCAGCGTGTAAAGAAAAAGAATGTTGAATGCTGTGAATTAGCTAAAAGCCAAGCTCAGATTACAAGTGTAGTTGAACACTGCTCCGGATTTTATATTAGTTTCAGCAAGAGGTTGAACGCACTAAAGTCGCAGTGATTGTGAAAGAAGGGTATGAACAATACTGCTGATTAGCTTGAGGTCCATGGATGCAGCCTGGCTGCTTTCGGTGATGCAGGGGATTAGCAGTTGTAACAAGTTTATTTCAGGAATGAAATAACCATCTTGGAAAAACTTACAACCATGTGGTGCTCAGATGTCAGCCTGGCACTGACCTGTTAGCCTGCTGATGAATTGGCCGACGTGGAACGCCAAAATTATTTGTGTCTTTATCACTCTGCTGTTATGTCTGTATCATGGCTGGCCCAAATTCATGCTTGCTTGCTGAGATTCATTTATCACGTTGCTTTTAACTTGAGAAATGATAGCATTTATTTGGAGTTTCAGAGATGAGTGGTCATCAACGAGTTTAAATGAATAAGTTAATTGAAGGTAAAACGGGACTGAAGATGAGCAGAATTTCCTGAAGGGACACGCTGAGCCCTAGATTGCCTTTGTGAAGTTGCATGGATGTAATTAACGTCAGCACACGATCAGAATTTGGAGACTCAGTTGAGAAGTCTTTTCTCACAACTCTGATCAAGTTAGTAAGACTGAGAATTTTACAGTTGCGTCTCCCCAACAATATGTGTCAGCGGGATGTTCAGGGTAGTTCTGCAGATATTAACTAATTCGTGTGTACCCCTCCTCTGGGAAACTCATTGCTCTGATCAAGCTTCTGTTTCTGATGGGGGAAACTGAGGTAGAGTAAAAAAGTCCCTCATAGCAAATCATTGCTAAAGTCGCACTCTTGGGGGGGGTCTTTGTGTCTGTCTTTCTCCTTCCTTGATCCACAGAACAGTGTTCCAGCCTTTGCTTCGTCTGGTGCAGTCAGGAGAAACCCGTACTGCCAGCTGCCCTGCAGTGTTATAGTTAGGGAGACAGTCCTGCGTTAATATAGCTGTGGTAGGAAAAAAAAAAAAAAATATCCATTTAGTTTGACATGTTTACACTGGTTTATGTTTGCTGCTTCTGGAGAAAGTCCAAGCAGAGGGCACCCAGGGTGATGTGCTCCCCGTGGTGGCTTTCTTGAAGTACTGTAGCATGATGGTCCTCTGCTGTGCTGCAGGCTTGAACCTGGATAGGAACAGCAGAGGATGGGAAAGGAGATGTTTCCTCAAGCAGGCATCCTGTGCGGGCACAGAGCCTGGGGACATCTCAACCTGTGATGCCACCTCCTGCACCCAGTGGTGCCACGCGCTGGAGGGGACGTGGCTGGTGGAGCGGTCCCGTTCCTGGGGTGGGGGGACAGACGAAACTGGGAGGAGAGAGGTGAGCGCAGTCAGATGGAAGGATGTCACAAGGCGCTTCCTAGACAGCAGGAACCAAACCCAACGAGGAGTAAACCGCATTTCAAAAGCACTCTAAAGAAAATTCAGACGTTATTATTTTATTTTGGGCAGCTTTACTTCCTCTCATCAGTCAGTGGGGCCCTATGCTCCTGCCAGGAAACATGCCAGCCATCTGGCAGTTTTTATTTTTATAGTGATCCAACAACTACAAAGCATGCCAGGCTATTTGTACCATCTGCCACATAAATGTCATTTCAGCAGAAGGATGGTGGACACCTGGGGACCCAGAGTTCAAAAATCCTTTTAAAGGGGAAATCATTGTCTCCCACAGCAAAATAGAGTTTGAGGTTTGGGTCCCCCTCCCCCAGGTGACCAATGCAGGACACAGCTGTAATATTTATGGCTCCTATACCATTCTCTTAAATTGGTTTGGATTTTTTTTTTCCCCTATTATTTCCTCTTTCTGTCTTTTCCAACTGTGAGGGTATAAAAATGACTAGTATAAAGTTCACATGCAGATGGACATTTCCAGAAAAGTAATAGCATCGCACAATCTGTGGTAGAAATTGTTCAAATTTTAAACACATTTTCTGCATTTCTAAAACTAGAAATTACTTCATTTTTCATCCCCTTTGTAGCTCTTGTTCCATAATTCAGAAGGGAGGATCAGTCAATAGAGTTCAAGCTGCCCACCAATGGGCTTGAAAGCAGAGCAGCATTTATAAAAGGAAAAATATTTTAAAATGTCTGATCTTACAGCTGGAGCTATAGAGACAACCCATAGCATCTTTAGGGAGCCCAGGATTTTGAAAAGGCATGGGGATTTGGCTGTGAGGTTCTATTTACAAAAGGAAAGACATCCCAAACTTCTTCTTTGGGCAATATGTGTGTTTTTATTTTATTTTTCACTGTTATAGCTGAGTTTGACAGCAAGTTTTGATAATGTATGGCTGACTGAGAACGAAGTACATCTATTCGTGTTTATAAAGGCTGTTTTAAAAATGTCCTAATATTGTGAAATACTTTAAAAATATGGGGGATAGGTGTGTAATTTGTAAGTTTGGAGCCTTGTTTTCCTAAATCTAATATTGCAGTTATTAATCAAGTATTGCACTCAGGGGGTATTAAAATAGCAGTGTGAAATGATATCTTTTTTCCTTCAATTTTTCAGCCAGCTGAGGTTCAGATTATATACTCTAATAGGACAATGAAATGGAAATAATGTGGCATTCTCCTATTTCTGCCGTTTTGTAATTTTAATATAATTACTTTTCTCAGCATGCTTTTCATTGCTGGGAACATAAAAAGAATAATGCCTTAGTCCAGTAATTTTTCTTTTGTGTTGCATATTTAAAAATTGGATAGGCATTGCAATTTTTTTGGTCCTTGTTTATTACCATTGACAGTTTATTTAACTGAAGAGATCTCTACAGACAGTTTAGACAGCCCTTACCCAGGAGATGAACAAAGATAAATCAGCCTATGTGTTTATTCTAGCATTGCTTTGTAAACTTGCTTTGCTCTTTGTCACTCTCTCTACTTCCCCCTCCATTTATATTGCAGTGAATGTTGTCCCCATGGAGGAACACATCTCGTTGATGTGTTCACATATGATCGTGCGTCACATTTCTCTTGTCCTCACTATGCTCGTGCTCATCTTTCCTGAAAATTGAGCACTAATCTTGATTTTTAATTCAGAGCCATTGTTCATTCCTTTGCTATTTCATTCCTATGCCAGTTGATTTTGATGGGAGGAAATGGGAGACTTTCTGGTTCTGTCCTTAATCCCATAGAATTACATGGAAAAAGTTGGACTAGTGCTGCAGGATACTAAACCTTCGAGAATTGTTTGGCAGTTACTGAATTTCACTCAGCAGAGGAGAACAAAAAATGGCTTTTTATTTTGGAAAGGCACAAATATTTAACAGTGCTGTAAGGGTCAAAAGAACTCTTTTGTTTGAGGAGCATGAAACAGGACTCTATTTTAATCAGAATACTTAACAAAATAACATAGACTTCCTTTCTATGGTGAAAATGAAAGGACCGAGCCATTTGGCAGCTATGCCCTCTTGCTGACTAAAGGATTTCCGCGTGCAGTGTAAAAATGTTACGATACTGCACCTTCATCCATCACTGTTCTCTGATGAATGTCTTTAAATGTAGTCATTCTGTACTCTTGAGTTGAGTCTGTCTCCTGTATTGGCCCTTTTATGCCCTTTTTCCCCACAGCGTGGTGTAGGGGGCATTCAGGGCTGGGTACCTGGGGACTCCCGGCTGCAGTGCAAGCCACAGCTAGCCACAGTCCTGCCTCGAAATGGACCTTTCTGAATCAAAGCCCAAGCCTGGGATAAGGGAGGCAGACATACTCATTTTCATTGAGCTTTACTGGGAGCTGGGTATTTAATTATCCTCAACTGCTCTGAAAAATCTCAGACTCGGAGTCTGGCGAGAGACGATAATTTCTCTGCCTGCGAGACCCAGGCTGGGTTTTATTCTCCTCGTAGCCCTCTAATGGACTTTGGTTTGGGTGTTAATTGGAGAACAGGATGGGGCTGCTCGTGCTGGAACAGAAAGCAGAGAACAGATGTACAAGTCTTAGGTGCATGGGCAAAAGTAGCTCCTTCACTTTAACAGAGGATAATTTGCTATAAATACAGCATTTGGCGTTTATTGAGAAACGGTGTAAGTCTTAGGGCTGAAATGAAGGCAGAAAAAACCACATTGCTTTGTGTTACACAGGCAGAGATATGAGGAAGAACTCACAAATAGCTGCTTTTCTGATCCCCAAACTTTATTATCATCTGGTACCATTTCACACCTGGAACCCTTCCTTCCTGCCATGCTTCCTTCAGGCTTCATTTGAACTAAAAACTCACTGTGCGAGATTTGTAATGAGCAGATTACCTACTGTTTGATGACATCTTGCCCAGAACTACTTTAAAAGACGACGTGGGCTTTTAAAATTACTAATTAATACCTTGGCTGAGATATTTGGAAATTTTTTTCATGTCACAGTGAAAAGTTTTAAATAAGCAGCTACCAGGCTGGGCTGGCTGTAGGAAAACATTCCTTTAATCCTGAAAAGCCCCCTTCGTGGCACTTTATTGCTGATCGCTAGGACTTGTGGAGCTAATGGAGAATGGGAATTCAAAGGCAGTTCTGCTGGAAATGGCTGATAAAGATGATTGCGCTGCAAAGCGGGACTCTCAGAGGCCTTTTTTTCTCTAAACTTGCCATATCTGATACATTGTGGCTTGAGAAAAGAAGTCTCTGAATCAAGTTAGACTTTTTTATTCTGTGAGTAGTGGTTGTGCAGTGCCTTTGGGTATGGCCCCACCAAAATAGTTCCTGTGGTCTCAGTGCGTAGACTCAGCCTCCTGATCTAAACACAGATGTTAATTTGAAAACCCCATAACGTTATGTACCTAACAAAGTGCTTGGCAAGCTGAAGGAAAACAGAGATTTGTATTGCTATTATTATTTAATATATAAATAAAGGCCTCACTGGACTGAAATTGAATTTCAGCAGCCTTTCTGGAGGCAATTAAAACCATTAGCTTCATCAGCCAAGGCCAGCGTTTTAATGTCTCTGAAACGCTCAGGCTGCCAAAGCTAATTATTCATCCTTTTCTTAATTGGATTCGGATTGCATTTTAAAGGTGCAGCTTCAATAGGGTTGGCTGAGCCTTAATTTTTCACCCTTACCTCTCCTCCCATCCCTTCCCCCAAGAAGTGTCTCATAAGAGGCCTTTGCAGAAGGGTTTGAGAGTGGCTTCCAGCCCAGGCTGGTCATCGCATGGCAGGTCTCAGTCCCTTTGATAAACAGGGTAAAAACCATACCTCATTGTAACTAACTTCATGGTAGGAATGCTTCTTGGAGATGGAAAACGGACTGAAAGAGACACTAAAATATGCCTTGCTCTTATATTTGGACTTACAAATACTTAAAGGGAGGGTGCCAGGAGAATGGGACCAGTCTTTTTTTCAGTGGTGCCCAGTGATAGAACAAGAGGGAACGGGCACAAACGTGAACATAGGAAATTACATCTAAACATGAGGAGGAACTTCTCTGCTGTGAGGGTGGCAGAGCAGTGGCACAGACTGCCCAGAGAGGTGGGGGAGTCTCCCACTCTGGAGCCATTCCAAACCCGCCTGGACGCCGTCCTGTGCCACTGCTGGAGGTGCCCCTGCTCTGGCAGGGGGTGGGATGGGGGAGCTCCAGAGGGCCCTTCCAACCCCCACCAGTCTGGGATTCATTCTGTGACTCTGTGACTTAGGGCAAAATACCATTGTCATGTCTTACATTTCCACCGGTAAACAAATAACTTTGGTTTCGTAAAATGTATATGCTGTATAAGCACCTGCAAAAATAACATATTCTGTATTCTGTAGTAATACTAACATACAAATGATATATATGATATAGTCCTTAGATTGCAGGGCCCATTTTTTAAGGATGTAAAACGTTTTTTTCGTTCAAGAACTTGTCTTTTTTTGGAAGAAGATAAATTGCTTTTCAGAAAAGAGATTTCAAAAGTAGTTTAGACAATGAAATTACTGCTGTTGGTGGCTAAATTGTGAAGTTGTAATTTGGTATACAGACAAACTCTTTCAGGATCAGCTATGACAAACCTTATTTTAAGTATTTGAACTCAGCCCTTTGTCTGATGTGTTGCCTCTAAAGGCATAGAGGGATATTTTGCAACACGTAAAGAAGAAAATTTTAAATTAGTACTTCCCCAAAATGTCCCTTCCTCTGGAGAAAGCCAAAAGCACTCCCTTTGCAAAGCAGAAAATGTGCAGTCAACTGCCTGAGAGATGAATTATGAGAAGAAGGGCCAGGAGTGCAAATTTCACCCACAGAAGGGGACACCTGGAAGGGGACAGTGAGCAGAGAGTGCCCTGTGCTGCCCAGACAGATGCTCTGATCTGAGCAGTTGCTATTTTGTGTTCCCGTAGCCCATTTAGCTTTTTGATGGGTGGTTGTGCTGTGCTGTATATACAGTTGCTCATTAATGTTACATAAATAAGTAGGTTTTCTGTTCTAGATAAAGATCAAACAATTTTTCATATATTGCCTACTGAATATTCAAGTCTTTCAGCCTCAACTGACCTTTTCCAGATACTCCAGAGATGAAAAGTACCATCCCATTATAGTAATATATTTTCATCTTCCTGTGCCGTTATTTTTAAACAGAGGAGTTAGATGTCCTTCATTTTCTTGTCATTAACATCATCATAAAGGAAAAATAGATATTTGGAGTCTGAACTGGTATCATTCCAGGATCATTTCTCAGACCATCCGGTTGCCTGTGAGTTTCCAAAATAAAAATGTTGGGCAACATACTAACTTCTTTTATGAGGGAGAAGAAGGGAAAGACAATAGACTGTAATATTGCAGATGGGTGTAACTACTGAAACCACTAGGTCGATGTCCATGGTATTAGCGACACTTGCAAGGTAAAGGGCGTTACAGCCTAAGCTAAAAGGGTGGGAGTTTTATATGGAGAATGAATTTTTGATTTGTCTGTCAAAGCTGAAACTGAGAAACGTCTTTTTGTGTCCATGATTACTAACATTCACCACTGCGTGAGCTCTTTTCCTAGCTGTTCAGCTTGCTGCAGGGTAAGAGAATTCTTCTTTCCAAAGAAAGAAAACCTTTCAGAAGAAAAGAATAATTTAATGTAGATTGGGACAAGCGTGAGAATCAGGCTCATGGGACTACTTCACATATTGCTCAATGTTTTACTTGGTACTTTTTAATGCTATTTTCTTTAGCAATAGCATTACAGCCTGATTTCCATTTTTGTGCTGACTACAAGATCATCCCAAATTTTTGTCTTATATTCCATATCATGCATGAAGTCTGACTATTTTCAAAAAGACAAGCTGAGGTAAGATGAAATCAGCGTGTATCAGAGCATGGGAATTTATAGGAAACAGTCTCTCAATTGATGATGCAAAATGCATTGATCATCCAGGTATTTCTAAAAATCTGCATGCTTCTTATCCCTTACAGTGGGAACATAGACACACAACATCCGGCTGTGCTGTAATACCTGGGTTGTGAGAAATTAGTAGAGAGCTGATATTTTAAATACAGGTTCTCTTCTCTCCCGCACCGTATGCCTGTATTTAGAAATGAGGCTCCACACCCTGGAAGTCATTCCAGGCCTTCTTTTCATGCTGTATCCTTCCCCCTGCAATTTGTAAAACCCACAGCAAGGAGCTGGTTTCACCGCCTGGAGCCGCTCTCCTGCACCCCTCCAACCTGACAGTTCCATTTGAGAACAGCTATTGTAGGGTCCACCTTTTCCTTAGGAAACAAAAAACGGTTCAAAACTACCTACAGGCTTTCTGTCCCTCACACTAGGCAAGATAAGAACGTGAACTACAGTGATGTTGCCTTTGAACTAGTTACCAGACCCGTGTGGGTATTGATTTAAGAGCGTCACTCTTAAAGCATCATCAGATTTTGGTTGCATTTGCCAGAGAAAGAGCAATTTCCAGTTCATAGATGTGGCAACCTATTTAGGTTATTTTAGGTTTGAATGAATCTTTTACATTGTGTTGATAAGATTTTTTTCCCCCCTTTTTTGTTTCTAAGTAATACAGGCTCCACTTGGGAGAACTTGATTCATGTCTTGTCTTGCCCTGCAGGGGTTTCTGGAGGAAGTCTGAGCTAAAACCCAGGGAAAGACTTTCTTAGAGACGTGTTAGTTATGGTAGAAATTAGTTAGAGAAAGATGTTTGTGTGATCGTTACCTTGTCTTGCATGTGTTACGGAAAAAAGCCAAAGGCTTTGATTTTCGCCCATTTCCACTAGATGGATCCCCTGTATCTTCTGTACTTGTATGCGATGGTAAGACATTACCTTTGCTTTGCAGATCTTATCCGCCTTTGCCAATGCAAACACTGTGATAGACCACTGTAAATCTAAATGAGCACTGTGCCGCTTTGACCTCTGTAGGGAGGATTTTCTGGCTGCAGGTGTTGGGAGTGAAAGAAAGCCTTGAACTGCTGAGAAATACTGATTTCAGAGTGACTTGAAGCTGAAAAAGCTTCCTCTGCTCCCTTCCTCCCTCTGTAGAACTGCAAGCCACCTGTAGCAAGAGAAAGGGATATGTATTGGAGCAATCAGGAAATAAGGTCCGTGCATTTCGGACATGAATATCCCTGATGAGGAAATCACTTCTAAACTGCCCAATTTACCACACAAGTCATTCCTATTTCAGGAATAATCTGTGAAGAATGGCTATACATGGCTTCTCTGGGGGTTGAGGGACTATACGAGCTCTTTTGTAGAAATCATATGGACCTTTTAAGCTGGTCCAGCACACAGAACCCTTTTGTTTCTGTAATTGGTTCTATCCAAGTCAGGGAAAAGAAATGTGTCTTTGGCTGAAAGAGAAAAAATACTAAAGAGCTGCATCATATTTCCTAGGAACTGTAACACCATAGCAACAGTTGTCTTTCAGTGCTGCTGCTGCATCGCTTAATAGTTCTCAGATTGCTGAGCGAGCCACAGTCTATTCTGCTGTAAAACTTACTGCATGTGGGCTGATGCTGTTTGCAGATAATTACAAGAAAAATGTACATATACAACACATCATTTTTGTCTGTGTTTAAAATGATTTTTTTCTCTTATAACCACATGGCATGTTATTTCTCTCCTTTACAAGGACTTTTAATGGGAAGTTTATTGTTAGAACTGGTTGGATTTGATAATCTCAGATGAAATACTTTGTTTGGGGGGAAATTTTCGGTGTGTGTGTGTAAAATAATAGAAAATCCCAAGCTGTGAGAAAGGGTTATTTTTTATTAGCTAGAGTTACTATAAAAAATTGGAAACTATATTGTTCCTTTCAGTATTTTTCAGAATAAATAAATATTTTGAATGAGTTTTCAGCTAGGAATTTAATTTACAGTGAATAGATGTTGAAATAAAACCATAGTATTTCGAACATGAAAAGTAGAACTTCTTGATTCACCGCATTTTTTATTTTTTTTTTCAAATGTTCAGTTTATGAAAATGTCATCTCTATCCAAATTCAAGTCAGGAAAAATGTTTGAAAATTCTTCTGAGATGAGAAAACTTTTTCCTGCCTAGCTCTGTTCTACTTATTATATATTAATACTGCCTGGCTCCTTTTGTTGGGTGTGGCTTTTTTGTCATTCTTTTATGAGAACTTGCATGGAAAATTAAAGTACAGATTCTGATTAATTTAGGATGAATGGTCAAAACACATCCCTCCCCCATTTAATCTGTCCAGGTTTTAACATAGATCCTAGCGGCGGGCACTGTGGAGTTACAGATTAAACGTTCATGAAAATTGAATTCCTTCTACAAAAGGTGCCTGTAGGTAAAACCAGAGGCTGTCGAGAGGCTTACACCCTCACTGCTCACGCTGGGTCTTTTCTGCGGTTTTCCATTCCGTAGATGTCAGCCCAGCTCCTTCAACAAGCACTGAAAACATGATACATGAAACAAAACAAGTGGGCTATAAATGGCCCGTGATTTATGGGTTATCTTGGTTTGTCAGTTCTCACTGCTGTGAAGCGCTTCTGGTATTTGCACAGTGGTGTAAATTATTGCAGCGTGAGCGCATTAGCGAAGCGCCCTGCGAGCTGTGAAAGATCCCACTGCTGACATTGTTCGTGCAGCCCGATAAACTGCTCTAATCTCAGGCTTGATGGTACCACAGCACCAGAGAAACTAACTTATACTGAGGAAACACTGATTTATGAAATAGAAGAGAGAACCAAAATGCCATGGGTGGCACAGGGCGTGTGGATACCCTGGCTGCGCGACAGTTTGGAGTTGCCTCTTCATTTCCCATGTTAGAAACAGCAGTGCGTGATTGTGAACATCAGCTTATATACGGGCGGATGGAGGAGGAAACGCTATGTGCAGGGGGGCTGACCTGTGGTTCTGTAGTGTAATAAATCAATTAATAGTTTTTGTTTTGTTTTTTTCTTTGTGTACAGCTAACAAGAGAACACCAGGTGGCCCTCTCCTCCATCACTTACATTGGCTGCGCTCTGTCCATCTTCTGCTTGATGATCACACTGGTCACATTTGCTATATTGTCGTGAGTAATTTTAACTTAATACCTGCTGAGCAACTGTCGTGCAGAAAGCCGAGCGGTGTATTTCAGGCCACTTCATCCCTTCAGGTGCTCGGGATAAAACAAAGGCCATTAATTCTACAACCTTCCTTAATTAGACTCTGCACATCTATTTGTAACAGTTGGTTGGTTATTTCTAAATGACTTTAATTTCCTGAAATGGGATGGTCTTTATATAGCAAGCTATTTCCATCCTATAAGGGGTTTTCGGATTTTTTTAAAACTCTCCATGTTTTGCCATAGTTCAGGAATCTTGCAAGGAGGCTGCAGGAGGGCTTGGTCTGGAGCAAAAGGCAAGTGCAATATAAGCAGGGCTGGCAGGATCACCCCTCCTCCCCCCTACATACATTTTTGGATCACCTGGAGTGTACGATCAGTACTTCTCTCGGCTTTTCAGCTGTCTCGTCTGTAAAGCGCTGTGCTTATAAAGCCAAGTAGGTACGCCCAGAAAGGAAGGCTTGGTCAACATGAGCTGTCTCACTTCTGCTTCATACAGCTTGTGCACAGTTATGTCATATAACCCATGGGATGAAGGACGCTATAGGCAGTGTGAAATTCACTCCATGGCTTACGTTTAAATCCTCTGGATCTCTGCAGCACTGTGCCTGTAACGTGGCAGCACCTTTGAGGGCTCTCAGCACCGGGAAGGTTTCTGCCATGGGACACTTAGGGACTTTATGCCTGTTTATATTCCAGTAGTGACAATTGAGCTTGAGGCCCCGCTAGGCTTGATACAAACATTTCTGAAAAAGCTTTCATAGAGGTTTCTGTCTAAGTAAAAAATAGAAAACCTGACAAAGGGTGGAGTAACGTCTCCGAGGTTGTGCAGCAGATTGGGAGCACAGTGAGGAATGGGATCCTTGTCTCCTTTTGCACACTAAACCATGTTCTTCCTACTCAAGAGTTCAATTTTTGATTCCTGTGCCTAAGCATGTCCTTTGGACATCCTGTTAGGAAGCCAGTTTCTAGGAAAAAGGACTTGCTGAAACCCAGTAAACTGATTGCAATGTTTGTTTGTTCCAAACCCCGTATTATTTCCAAGTCTCAAGATCTGTGTTGGTCATACTTGGATTAAGTGCGTAACGCGTGGCAAAATCCACTCTAAATAAGTCCAATGTCTGCCTATCTGGCATTGTGCTGTTGGCATGTTTAGGCTAAGGGGAATGATCTGCTCCATTTTTGTCTGAGTGCAAAACTGGATGTTATAGTGTTTAGAAAGGAAAAAGGAGCAAAAGGAGGTGGTATTGCTGCAGCGGAGCTGAAAACTCCTCAAGAAGCTGGAGGCAAACAGAAGACTTGGAAAGAGAGATTGGACCCGGCTGACTGTCAGAGGGTTAAGCACCCCACCTACGTACAGGATCATTCAAACTGCCAATTAAAAATAATTTGATTAGGTTGTCACTGGAGAGCAGGGCCTCATTAAACAGCTGAAGTGAAATTTTGCAATGTAGTGTTAGATGACCATGAGGTAAGTGGAGAGGAATCTGGCAAGTTCTTTGCTACTCCACGTACTGGCAACAACGGCTGCTTCCCAGGAGGGCAGCCCCGATTGCCTTCCGGGTGACGATGTTCCAGTTTGAGACTACATGAAGTTCCTTATTAGAAAGTCATTGGCACCAGGCAGCGCAACCTGTCTCTTTGAATTACTTCTAGGACATCGATACTTCTTGTCGTCTCCCTCTTCGCTCCCTTCTAACGGAGCACTGGCTACAACAGTGCTGGAAGAGCAGGGCTGACAGCAAGCTGTCGTCTGCATTGTCCAGTCCGTGTCACCCTGCCACAGGGGGCACGCATGATGTGTCACCAGTGGTTGCAAAACTCATCACCATCCAGCACGATACAACAAAGAGATGGGAGCGCGTCCTGTTGTGTGGAGGAAGCGCTGCCATTCACATAGCCAAATGGTCCAGGTCTCCTGGAACGATTAAAGCTGACGGTAGGGGCTGGCAGGCAGTAAGGATTGAAACACAAAACATGTTATCACTGGTAGTGTTCTTTTTTCAGAGAAGAATAAAATGATGTGAAAGGCCTGAAATGTTCAGATAAATGTTTTTGTTTGTTTTCTACTTCCTATTTCTGGATGAGAACAGAAACACGAGGTCAGAAGTCTCCCAGGAAAGCATGTTCTTGTCAGATTTCCAGATGGTTTTTGCAAAGCCAAGAGAGATATGTTCAAATGATGTTGTAATCAAGGTCAGGTCTCTGTCAAGATAGGCACTGCCCATCCATATAAGTAGCTGTAGTTCCTGTGCTCAAAAGCTGACGATAGTAAAGTCAAAATTATAACCAATGTCTCTTCACATTCTCTCGTTTCTAATACAAGCAAATACCAACAAATTAAAACCCGGGCTCTGTGGCACAGTGTTAGCTAGCAAAATATCAAAGAAACCAGTTAGTTACCCCTCCATCCTGGTGGAAGGAGTGCTCAAAAGACATCATGATAACCCATCAGACGAATGACCAAAAGCCAATCAAAATGCTTGCTGATAAATTATATATATGTTTGTGCTTCTTGGAATACTGTTTTATTCATGTGTCTTTCTATCTTCTGACAGATCTGTCAGCACCATCCGCAACCAGCGCTATCATATCCACGCCAATCTGTCCTTCGCTGTCTTGGTGGCTCAGATCCTGCTTCTCACCAGCTTTCAGTTCAGCCCTGGAACGGTAAGTACTAAAACGAGGGATTGTGGGTTTTGCAAGGCACCTCCATGGAATGAATGACACGTGCCACATAAAAGAAAGTGTCTTGCATGTGAGATCTCCTATTTTTAACATGCCTGGGCCAAAAATTACTGGCTACTACACTGGATAAAGCCTTCTGGGCATCCAAATATTGTTATCATGGTATCTGGCCATGTCTGGATATTTGCAAAACTGAGACAGATACGCACCCATCAAATGGGAAAATCACCCTGGTAATGGAGCATGTTTCAGTTGGGTGTTCAAATGGCACAGCTGCCTTGGGCCCAACATGGATTGTGTTTTCTCTCATCCATTCTCTGTATTGAAAACGGTAGGAATTTTGTATTGGAGAAAATTGTATGAATTTTCTATTTATGTAAGGTATTTGTATTTCTGTTAGGGTTTGGGTTGGTTTTTTTTTGGGGGGGGGGAGTTTTTTTGGTTTTGTTTTTTTTTTAAATTGTCTATTCTCTGCTATGGTACATTTTGCCGTTTTTTTCCACATTAAAGAGTCATTTTATTCTTGTTGGAAGGTAATGAGCTTCCTGATGGAGCTGTGGCAATTTCTTCTGCTTTCTTGGAGAGCAAAACAGAAGGTCTTTGTTTTTTGCTCATAAAGTTTTATTTGTGTGGTAGAATATGCTGTTTTTCTGAACAGCAGATTTATTGATCATGATCTCTACTCTGGAAACTTAGATGATTTTTAAGTATCATTCATGTTTATTTGACCTGAGAAATAACCAGTGAGAAAGGTATAGCAACTAGTGCTTATTAGCCAGAGGTGGCAGAAAGCATTACCTCTAAGTACCGCTGTGTAACAGTTTAATCTGAGATCCTCAGTATCGTAAAACATGTATATACTGCTCTGGGTGTCTAAGGCAACCACTTAAGCAAATGACAAACATCTTCATATTGCTTACATGGTACTTAAGCTCTATGCTTTTTCTGCCTGATCACATAGATCGGAATTTGAAATTACAGAGTGATTTTATGGATCTGCTAGTACAGGTGGGAATTCCCTTTGCAGACTACCAGGATCTATACCATTAAAAATGGTGTCTAAAACGGCTGCGTTAGATTAAGACGAATATGCCAAGTTAACAATATTACATACCAATAAAACCAATTTGTTTCCACTGTTGTGTTTAAAAAATGCTATTTAAAGTAACATAAGGTCTGTTGATGGAAAGTCCCACCTGTAAAAAGCCGAAAAACCCCTCTGATTTTAAAATAATCTTCCAGCGTGCTCTGTTTTTGTAATGGTCAAAACTTGGCTACCTTGGTGACCAGCTGTTGCTCCACAGTACTTTTGACAAGTAGCAAGCAGTTTCTATTAATCTTTTATTCTTTTTATTCTCAGTACAAGTAAATATGAGGTTTGTACACTCTTCATTTTGCCAATACAGCAGCTATTTACATTTATGTTCAGCTCAAATGAGATCCCTTGAACTTCTGTTAAGTTTATAAATAACAATAGTCTGGTTTTACATAGGCTATTATTACCTGAGGATCTAAAAGCACTTTGTAAAACTAAGTTCGTACTCTTTGCCATTCAGGTAAGTCCTGAATGAGTAAGATAACGTGCAAGGGGGAGAATGGTAGGGAATGGTTTAGAAGGGAAATGAAATGGAGACAGATATAACTTGAAACTGAAGACAGTGGAAATCAGGCATTAAAATAATCCTCTCTGAGTAAGTTATAGAACTAAAATGCTGCTGAAAGGACATAGGCTTGAGGGCAATAAAAGGTTCACTCAGTATAACAGGGTGTCTTATTCTCTCAGTTTTTCCTTTTTCATCCATTCCAGATTTTCAGACAATCCAACTGAGTCACTTCAGATAATGTGTAAAAGCCTCTTTACACCTTATCAAGGCCAGCATCATCTTCAGTCTTTTAAAATACTATGAAATCCTAGTTGTGTTTCCTGGTTTTAGTTGGATGTAGGTAGAGCCCGCGTTCTCCAGAGACCTGTCCCAGTGTCCACCCACCTTTATAGTGGGCCTTGTCCACACACAGACATCTCGCTTGTGTCGTGAAGCAGATGTAGCTAAGCTGGTGAAACGCTCATATAGATTTAAGTTGCGGTTTAATAGGCGCGTATTTTCATTTCTCTTAAACCTATTCAAAACTTACTTTAGCTAAATTGAAACAATAGGACACAGAAAGCAAGACCTGTTTGATACCGCAGGCTTTCCGGAGTGAAACCCGTCACAGAATCCATGGACATTTCAGCCCTATCTCCTCTGTAACAGCAGTAATTGCAGGGCACAACACTGTAAAGATCTTAAAGTTGAAAAGTACGATGTGCATACCATCTGCTACGCTTCTGTTTTTATTGTTTGAACCTCTTGGCATCAGGGGTGTTGTGATTCATCCTGTTATTAGTCTCATGTCCTTACCTTCTGCATGCTCTGTTCTCACTAGCTTTGACGTCAGTTTGATACCTTTAATTGCTGCTTTAATTGGACTGCTAAATGGTAGCTTACAAAAAGAGGGAGGCAGTATTTACACTAGAAGGTGTAAATTTCTTAATCTTCTGCTTCTGCCAAAGACGGGTGTATATAGTGCTTAATGGTTTGTAAGTGCCCTGGCTTGAGAGAACAAGTGGTACCAGTTTGCGTGAGGAAATCCAGTGCGATGGGGAACGGCAGCGTAGGAACAGGCCCTGAGCTGGCATCACTGTCTCGCACGGCTGCCTTTAGGCTCCATCTTTTTCCCATCTCCCTCTCTAGGGATACTTCGTTTTTGATTCCAGATATAGCGTACAGTATTCCCCTGGTAATTTCAGATGTATTATTTACAGTTTATACTAAAGCAATTTTCCTTTTGTAGTGTAGGAGTAATTTTTAACCACAAAACTCCATTTCCATGACGAGGATTTTGATCTTTTTAACACATCCAAGAACATTATCTTTAATTATTATTTTTTTTTAAAGCTGGTCCTTGATACCTAACATCATTAGCACTAAAACAGTAGTCCTAAATGATCATGGCATATTCCAGGAAGGCAATTATTCCTGAAATCAAGGTATCTTTCTTCTAGAGAGGGCAAATGTCTTCACACACAGCACTTTCTTCCTATACTGCCAAGTCCCTAAGATACCTTTGCTATCTGTGTGCCAATCTAATGACTTCCCTTAGACTTTCAGCGGTGGATGGATTTGTTTCTTCAGAGAGGTTTGCTCTTACTTACTTACTCTCTGCTATAGACTAGAGCACACTTTTTTTTTTTTTAACAGAATCCCAAACTGCACTGTGCGTTTAAAAATAATTAACTATGAATATTTCTTTAGGCTACTAAAGCCTTCAAAAAACTTGACCATGTTTATGGGAGAAAACAATGTATTATTTAGACACAGGAAAATGAAAATTGAAGTATAGTGTGTTAGGCAGCACTGTGTTTTTCCAGCACAACTAGAAAATTTAATTTGTCTACTATTTGCAGTTCTGCATCAGTGTATTGAGCTGTTTCTCGGTACTCATGCATAGCATTGCTTAAAACGCTTCCAAATAGGGAGATGATGTGAGCTACTTTTGTTTATGATATATGTATCTGCAGAAACTCAAGACTGTGTATCAAAGCAGCATATAGATTGCAGGGAAGGACATTTTCAGAGGGTTCTGTATGATGCAGTACGATTGACACTTGAAAACACTATTATAAGTTGAATTTAGACAATGTATGCAAATTTACCCATCCATTTTAAAACTGTTCTCAGTAAAAAATCACATATGCAGAACAAATACAGAACTTTGCTATGGATTTTAACTAAAAATCTGCAAATCGGTATTATACAAAATTATATACAGACCAGCCTCCTGCTACTTCACTATGTTTTATTTTTCTGCTGTTTTGTGATTGATATTGGTTGGCTACTCAAAAATTGGAAAGTATCCATTTGACAGAACTAGCTTGTAAGTCAGCTTTATGTTGCATTTATATTTTTGTGGACTAATCTGGCAGAAATCAAAAGGCATTAAAATTGATTTCATAGCCTCATGATAAAATTAACTGGAAAGGTTTTCACAGTTTTTGTCAATAAACAAATCTGGTTTAGTTATATGTCACCGATCATTATGAAATACTAAAACACTTACAGGTCTCACTTACATGAATTAAAACCAAATTTATTGCTTTTTCATACATATAGTCACAGTGGACTTGCGTTAAGAATGTCCTTGCACTAGCACAGAACCAGCTGAGTACAAGTGAGAAGGTATGGGAAAGCTTCAATTTGCATCATACTATCAAGTCCCAGCATTTAAATTTTCATTAGTGTACAAAATCCTGAACCATCAACAAAAAGAATAAAATGGCAGCACAGGGCAGCTAAGCTAATGCAACAAACGCAACTCATGGTTAATGTCTGCAGGCCGCTGTGGCAGCAAACTGGTTCCTACTGGTAATGCTTCCTCAGCACGCAGACTCCACCTGCCTGGACACCTTACTGAGACTTGGCAGGCCGGGAAGGGAAACCTTGGGGAAGAAAAAAACGCCTCTTCTCATCGACATGGGCTGCAGGCAAACAACCCCTCTGAAATTCTGTAGGTGTCACAGAGGGATGTTAGAACCACAGAGCAGAATGACCGTCATCAGTATGCTATGAGATGCAAAACTGAGATACAGCTGGGACTCGGTCCAAGAGCGTGTTTAAAATGGGCCTTAACTGAAAGCAAACCAAACAAGGTTATCTTGTGGTAAGATCACTGCAGTCACATCTGTTCAATTACTGTATGATGGGCGAAACCACTTGTGGTGTGACATCCTCGAAAAGCAATTAGTGGGGAGAGGACGATGTGCTGCGTGAACACGTGAGGAGTGGGGAAGAAGAAAGGATTAGGTTTTCCTGCTTTCGTAAGGTAGGCTAATAGGAGACTTAGAGAAAAATGTAAAGATCTCTTTGAGGAGCAATTTAAGGAAAAGCCAAGTCTGTAACCCACACCGCATCTCCTGTAGCCCACAGTGGGCCACAAGCACCGAGGCAGGTGTAAACAGGATGCAAGAGCATGTTTTCACTTCTTGCTGCATTGCCTTAGTCGTGGCATTCCTCTCTTTTGGGGCAGCATTTGTTTCACTTCAAAACATGTTGTAGTTTAAATTGAAACAGATAGTCCACGTTACAGCAGGTGGGCTCACTTTCTAGATGGCATTTTTCTGTTGCTTAAACTTTCATATTAGCTCCTATTTCCAGAGTCTGGATAGCACATAGTGAATAAAGGGCTATGGAGGAGTATTCACGTTGTCTGTAAACACCCTACAGAGAAGACTCTCAGTTCTTTGCCTTGATCACTAGCTGTGTTCTTGTCACATGAATTCATGCGCGGCTGGTACATCAGACTATGGGAAATTGAGAATTCAAACAGGCGGACAAACTAGATGCCCGCCATAGAGCAGTTAGGGCTCAAGAGCCAATGATAGCTTGCTCTAATTTTTGAAAGGGATATATTGGTATTGCTGATGGAGGAGCACATGAGACTTTTACAGAATTTCTAACCAGGGCAGACAGACACTGGAATACAATGTGATTTAATTGCCGTGTTACCCTATTTTTGATATGAAGAAAAGCAAAGTAGGAAAGGCACATGGCAAAGTGTAAATAAACAGCAGGTTCAACATGGCACCTTATTTTAAAACTTCCATGTTTTGCTCAAGCTTTAACTGATCCACTGACTTTCTACCAGTTCTTCGTAGAAAATAAGGCATGAACTATGCTGGGTTTTCTACCATCATAGAACAGGGAGTGCAGGACAATGCCTGTACCCCCACTTCTTTGACTCTCCTATATTTACTACAGGCTGAGCAATAGGATATCAACCCTTCAGTTTTGAATTCTTAAATATTTTGTAGACTTTAGCAGGAATATTGCTCCTACTATTATAAATACATAATCAGTTTGGATTTCCACATCATGTTTGGCAATGTTTTTTGGTTTTTTGTTAAAAGGTAAGAGGATTTGTTACTCTGAAGCTATCTGAAAATGCTGCAGAAAAATTAAATTCTTTAGTGCTTTGTTTTTAAGACTATTTTACATGAGTGATTTAGCATTTAGCATGTAAATTTATACAGAAATATAAAAAAAATAATTGGAAAACCAATGTGACTGCATTATAAAAATTAATGTATTCATTTTTGTTCTTAATTTAGGTGCCGTGCAAGATCTTGGCCATTCTCCTTCATTTTTTCTTCCTGAGTGCTTTTGCATGGATGCTGGTGGAAGGATTTCATCTTTACAGTATGGTGATCAAAGTATTTGGGTCAGAAGAGAGCAAGCACTTATATTATTATGGAATTGGATGGGGTAAGCATTTAGCAGCTGCTTGCTTTTAGTCTTCTCACTGTAGGACAAGATTATATTCAGAAGCATGTGTAAAATTGTCATCTTATGATCATAGTTTGCCTTACTGAGAGTAGGTCTGTTGGAGAAGAAAATGCATAATTTTTCTGACTGTAATCAGACTTTAAAATGTATAGTCCATTAAACTTAATTCCACTGCAGTGAGTTCCACGACCTCACTAGGCCAGATCAGATCCTTAATTACCCAATCAATAGCAGGAGTGTGGGAGGGAGGTCTTACTGCACTAGTATGTTCTTTTTTTGGTTCTAACTCACAACACTGGTTTATCCTATCTGTAGTCTGCAAGCCATACATAAAAAATAGGTGCTGTAGCACAGGAGTATCACAAGACTTCATTAGTTGATGTTTTGTGCCTTGAAAACCTTAGGTGAAAAAGGCTGCACGGAACATCATTATTATTATTAAGAATAAAAAAGTAGTCCTATGATGCAGTAATCTCACAGATAACAATTCACAGCTTTTTAAATTCAGTAACGAAAGCATAATCTGTGTGCATATTGAGAAGTCGAAGCTGAATATTTTGTTCCAGGCTTTTCACAGCAGATGAAAGCTAGTTTGCTTTCACTGTCCTGGAAGTACAGCAATGATGCTCGACAAACCTCCACCTTTAGAAGAAGAAGCAAACATCCTATGTTGAGTCAAAAGGAGAGATGTAAAAGATAGTAAAGGAATATCTATGTAATAACAGAAAATTTCAAAATATGTTAAAACATGCATTATCTTTACCCCCCCAAATTCATTTGGAAGCTGAATGAAAACCAATTATACCAATAATACTGACCTTCTGCAGTCATAACTGGAATATTCAATACCTATTGGCACCATACAGATCTGGGTGATAGTAATGCTGTTCATTTTTATATATATATATATTTCAACAGCAGCCTACTTGCCCTTTTTTAATATGGCCTTTTTTTTCTGTGCATAATGCCTCCTTCGTTTTAAAATCTCTTTCTTTGCAGTTCTGTCTAAGGGCCATTTGATACAGTCCTCTGGTGAATACGATATCTACTAGACTGAGGGCACAAACTGCAGTTTGCTTAGTTAGAAGTTAAATTTTTTTCTTTGCCCTCATTGTCTCTCTGTGACAGGTTCAAGAGTACCACATACAGGTGTCCTTATCCTGGATGTTTAAGATAGTGTTTTTTTCTCGTAAGGAATGGCCAGTTTGCAGACTAACAATATACACATTAAAGCTTCAGTTGCTGAAAAGGTCTGAAAGCTGTTTTGCTGAGTTTTTAGTAAAGTTATGCAAAATATTCCCCCCCCCCCCCCCCCCCTTTTTTTTTTTTTTTTCTCTCTCCTCCCAAAACCACTGCCTAGGACAGGCTAAATGGAGTAATTAATCTTTTTGCACATAGACCCAAAAGTAAGAGAACCTAGACAGGCTGAGAGTTGAAGACATTGCAGATTTGTAGATTTTTCTAGATTCAGTGCTAAATGTAGAGAAACGTGCTGATGATGGAGGGGTTTCTTGTGGATTTATTTAATCCAGAGGTCATGGAATACAACTCCAAGCGCATCAAACCGAAGAAAATGTTCTCATAAGCCCCTGAGAACTCTTTCTCCTTCAGAAATACTATGTAAAAAGCCACAACAGTTAATAAAATAATTAAGAACTGGCATTTAATTCACAGGGGTATTTGCTTATAGCAGATGCGTTGATTAACTCAATTTACAATCAATCATTAACTAACTTATGAAAATAAATTCATGATTCATATATGCAGCAATGCACCTTTACCTTTTTTTTCTGGCATTTTGCGTAAGGTTTATTTATTTTAAAATGGAAATGATCTACAAAGTGATTTAGAAGACACAAGGATAAACATGGCATCCGACTGCGATATGACTAGTAGTAAATGCCGCATTTTGCCTCATTTTATTGCAATATGATTGCTACCACTCAATTAGTAGTAATTAGTACAAGTACATAGCCTATTGGTACATAACCCAATGAGATGTTAAATGTGGTTACTAAAAAGTCTCTTCAGTGGTATTTTGAGTAATATTCAGAAGGATAATCCCTCAGGCCCAAGAGTAGGTATTTGTCATCAAAACAGATGTATGTAGCAAAACACAGGAGGCACCAGCAGTAGAAATTTCTATATCAGTTCTTCTAGCAATGTTCTTCATGGCAAGGATTGTGTAAGAAACGCGGTACAAGCTCTGGTTCTGAAATGTAGCAAAGGTACTGTTGGAGGCAGATAGTGGAAGACAGTATCCATGTAACAGTAATACGTTTCTCTGTATAAACCTTTCAAAAGCCCTTTTTTGACAAATATTTTAATTTTGGAAACCATGTTCCAATTATTATTCTTACAGTGACTTGGAGAAAATATATTTTCTGAAATGCAGTAGATCTACCATGTTGCTGGGAAAGTAGTTTGTAATGCTATATTTTTTTCCATATAGCTCAAAGTATTACATTTGAATTAAATGTTGAATTTCCTTACTCATATCTGACATCACGTCATAGCTGCAAATGTGTGAAGTAATTTAACTAGGCAACTGCATTCCAAATTGTTTATCTCTTGATAAGTATCAGGGCAACCTTCATTCACTCAACAGCATCGCAACTCACTGCCTGGTATGTAACTAATGCTCCGTCAGTTGGTAATAGATGTTGCGGAATAACGATGTTTTTAGAGAGAAAATTCACATTGCAGTGTCGACTACTTAAATGCTTAAAAGGACACCCAGGTTTGTCAGTTCCCAGCTTCCTCTTTTGTTAGCATATTGGCACTGAATGTGAATCAGAATGTTTAATTAGAGATCAAGCGTCAGCACTGCCTTCAGCAGCAGTGTGTGCTCATCTTCTACGGGGCAGAGTTTGCGTTGTTCCTTCATGAACTTGAGGAAAGTACAACAGAGTTATAAGTTATATATATTCTGTAAAATTCCCACATCTAAACAGAAGTCTTGCAAGGCTGGAGAAAGAGGCTAAAGAGGTTTTGTCCTAAAATTATTTTGTTTGGCTCTTAAAATTAGGGTAAGTTTGCATTGAATGCAAGTGTCAAAAGGAAGTCGAGCATTCTTGTGCCATCCTGAGACCAGAATGGATGCATATTTCCCAGTAACTAATGAAAATGGCCTTTTTTTTACACTTTTGCTTAGCTAACTGTTATACTTACCAAAGATGGTTGAACGAATTTGAAGACAAGGATGTCTTATCTCATGTTAGTCAAAACAGATAGTTCATTTCTTCGTTCTTTGCTTCTAATTGAAGTGTGAATGCATTTGACTTTTGCAAACTCGTAGTTCCTGGAATAATGACAAACCCCAGTCCTGAATTTAAAAACCCAGATCCATCATTCTTATTTGAGCAGAAACACTGGGCTAGGTACATGTGTAAAAGCTTGCAAAGTCTGTATGAATGATAAATTGAAACTTGAGGCAATAAGAGGACATAGGGACAAGAAACTCCCCACTGGGTATCACTGGTCTCTTTCTGAGAGAGATTACTCCTGTAAAATGAATTCAACAGTAATCAGAGAGACGGGATACCAAATGTGCAGAGTTGATTGAAGTTCCTGCGTATTATCTTTAGTCCCAAGGGTGCTAAAATTACCTCGAAGACTGCAGTTGCCAGGAATGACAGAAGAGCAATTTTAGGAAGGTGGTAATATCCTAACTTTAAAACCACCTTGAGATTGATTGGGAGAAAAAAAAAAAGTACTTTGTTGCCTTGGTGGTTCAGCATAACACACACAGATTATTGTAACAAAACTTTTCCCACCCAGCCATTTGTAGGAGGCTGATGATAAGAGTTAGTGATACTGGAGATTGTGCTGTGGCGCTTTGGCCTTAACACATTTTCCTATTTCAGACAATTTCCTTTCCTTTATAGACTGCCTTAGAATGAAGATTTTGTTCTGAGCTGTCAAAAGACCTAAATTTATTTATTTGCTGTTGTTCAATGTAGTCCCAGACTTCTGCATAGATACGATGTAACGCAGCAGAAGAAATGGAAAATCATAGAAAATTAACTTCTACAAAATAAATGGGAGAATATACTTTTCCCCATCAAGCAGAGTAGATCTTTTCAGTACTGGAAGGAAATATACTTTCCTTTGTGTCTAATGCTTCATCTTTCTCAATAAATGACATATTTAGCCTTTTAGAATTAATGTCCTAAAATTGCTTCAAATTGTCTGCCACAGAGTTTCTATAGCCTGTCTGGGGTTTTTTTTTTTGCTATGTATAGAAGATGCAGAAGCTTTCAAAATAACCGCATACAGATTTACAGGCATTTTCCATTTTATTTATCATTAGTGCCTCAGAAACATAAAGCAAATGGATTAGATATGAAGTTTAATGCTGAAGAAGAGGACCTAGCTGACACTCATTTTAGACTTCACCCTGGTGACTGTATTTGGGCTGAATTCAGGGAGGATTTTGTCTGAGCAAGGACTGTGTTATTGGGCTCCCTGTGCCAGGTACTGCGAGTTTATGCCTGCTCTGCAGGCTGTATTTTGCTGCCGAGTTTGGGAGGTAGCTTTAAATTAGCTGGCTTGGGGACCCGGAGAACTTGAGCTGCAGCAGCGCAGGGCTCCGTGTGGGTTGATTTACCCCATTTGAATGTGATGCTGTGTTGCTCTAGGGCTGCAGAGACACAGATGACACCAGCGCCATACATCAGCTGCCGGAAAGGTGTGCTAGAACATTTTCATCTGATACTGTGCTCTGGAAAGCATGGTCTACTGCATCATAAATTTGGCCATTTGGAGTAGGGTTGGTGAGCATATTTGTAGCACCTGCTAACTGAGAAAACATTCAGATACAGTAAAAAACCATAACCATATTTCTTTCATGGATGATAACCAGTGCCAGCACAACATTAACATTACCTATTATGGGCGTAGACTAAACTTCCCAGCTCTCATGTAATTATTACTGACAAAAGATTAAGCAAACACACTTACTTTTGTGTATAATATATAATCCATACGAATTCTTCAGTCCAGATCAAATCTTATGATCCCCTTAGGCTAAATATATTTTTTTTCCAACCTTTAGGGAATTTACCGAATGGTTGTTTCTTAAAGGAAAAATACTCCAATTTCACTGTAACAAAACCTCGATTCTGCCTCCATTGCCATTATCCATGTAATATCTTGTTAATGCAAAGAAAAGGCAAACACTGCACTATAGGCTATAGACCATTTTATTCTCACTGACTTAACAGCTCTTTTTATGCAGATGACTGCTCTATGTTTCATCTCCATAAGTTTTAATATCTTCCAAAAGAACCCTGTATTTAATTTTCTTCTTGACTGCCACTTAAAATTGATAAAGAGTCATGCTAAATCCTTTGACTATCCAGCATTTGACTTAGAAAAAACCTGGCAGACTAGAATTATAAAGGAGAGTTAGTTGGGCACAGGTATTTCTGCTTCTGTGGCGAAGTCCCTGTGGTGGGAAGACAACTTGCATCAGAAGACAAACTGTGCCAATAAACAATGTCTACTCAGCAACCGAAGATGTGATTGGGAATGTGTAGACATACCTGTGGACCTTTAGTCCAGGTAGCTCACATACCCATGGCAGAGTGGGTTTCAGCAGATAGGCTTATGTCTGTGCTTAATTGCTCTGTTGAATATAATTCAAATATGTGTAGGATTTCCCTTTCTTAAACAGACGAATGAGATAGTAAACTAAAATCTTGCCTTTGCTTAGGTCATGCAGAAATATTACATCTAAGAGGTGATTCCTGATTTGGACAAGCGTGGGAGAGCAGAATCAAGTTCATGGGATATTAAACTCCATCCTGCAAAGTGGCTTTCAAAGTCTAAGACCTAAACAATGCCTGCAGATGCTGCTTCTTAACTACTGAGTATCTTTCTTCTTTATAAATACAAAGTGCTTCTAGCCACAATCATTAAAGATCAAAAACACTTCTTCCAAAAATTATAGTTCTGCTAGTACAGGAAAACTTTACAGAATTTTATGAGGATGATATTGGTAAGATTAAGCAGAGAATTTTGTAAAAGCCTCAAGCAGAAAACCTGAAGAATTCAAAAGAAAATTGAAACTTTAAGCTATCATGTCTAATACTCTGTCTGGGACCGCTTTATTAAATTCCGTAAGATGATAAAAGCCCAAACCTTCACATTTTATTAAATCATACAAGAATTAACAGACAATCATTTAATATTTAAAGGGATGAGGTTTCACTGTATTCAGAACTGTTGGGAAGAAAACCCCCACTTCCTCTCCAGCTCCTGGCCCGGAAAGCTGTGCTGAAGTGGCACACCAGGACATCCCGCTGCTGGGGCCCGAGACACGCAGCCCCCCGACAGCAGCAATTTTGTGTAATTCCTGTGCAGTCCCATAAAGCACTCCTCCGCCTCCCAGGATGCAGCACACTGGAACTGTCAAAACCCATCTGGAAACACAGTCACTTTAAACACAGAAATCTTGTAGAGCTATTACATATTTATGTTAGAGTAAGTCTTGGTTGGGCATCTGAGTGGGATCTGAACTTGCTTCTGTCTATTAATAACTGTCTGTCACTGCTGTGCGTGATGCTCTAGATAACTAAATCATAGAATGGTTTAGGTTGGAAAGGACACCTCCCATCAGCCCAGGTTGCTCCAAGCCCCGTCCAGCCTGGCCTTGAACACCTCCAGGGATGGGGCAGCCACAGCTTCTCTGGGCAACCTGCCCCAGGGGCTCACTGCCCTCAGGGTAAAGAATTCCTTCCTAATATCTAATCTAAATGTCCCCTCTTCCAGTTTGAAGCCATTCCCCTTCGTCCTATTGCTACATGCCCTTGTAAAAAGTCCCTCCCCATCTTTCCTGTAGGCCCCCTTCAGATACTGGAATGGCATATAAGGTCTCCCCCGAGCCCTCTCTTCTCCAGGCTGAACAACCCCAACTCTCTCAGCCTGCCCTCACAGCAGAGGGGCTCCAGCCCTCTGATCATCTTTGTGGCCTCTTCTGAACCCGAAATGTCACCATGTCTGTCCTCTCACCTGCTAGTCATGCCCCCCTGTGAGAAACTCAACTGCATTTTCCAGATTGCTTTGAATCCTTAAACACGGTGCACTTAATTGGGGGAAAGTGGTTAAAATAAACCTGATATTGCTCCACAGGATATCACTGCTTGAATAGCAAGAGACAGAAATTACATAAACCAAAAGCAGGCTGAAAAAGGACGATGATTCTCAATGAGATTAGCACCAACTCAGTTTAACTGTTAAACTAGTGCTTTATGGAAAAGTCATTTTGTTTGTCTGACATTAATTGATTAAAACATGTTGTATTACACAGCTGCGGGAGGATGATGAGTTGGGCTTAGTTCTAAAATTACTCTGAGCTGTTCTCTTGCCCATGCAAAATGTGGCCAAACTTGCAGGGTTTACTGGAAGATGTACTTTTCTTGTTAATATTGCCATCGACTTTGCCTTTTTGCAGGCTGCCCGCTGGTGATTTGTGTGATTTCTACAACATCGTCCCTAGACAGCTATGGAGAAAGTGGCAAGTGAGTATGAAAATGTCTTCGCTCCAGATGCAATATGGATGAAAAATCTGATGGGCAGAAAAACTCGTAGATCTGATAAGGGGGCTGTAGTTCTGCAAGGTGCTGCTGAGGAGTAGGGCAGATACCCTGAAAAACCACAATTGCTGTGCAGGCATATTCTTAGACCCAGACGCCCCAGGTTTGCTTTTCACTGCTGAGATAATGCACAAAAAGCTCCTGAGATGTTTTGCCTATTTTTCCCTTCTGCTGTAGAGGCACAAGGCCTCCTGCAGTGAGCTCCCTGCTTACCCCACGCACAGGGCAAAGCGCGGGCTGAAGCATCTCTAACAAGATGAGAATAATCTTTGATTAAAGACATTTAATCTTTTGAAGAAAGCTACAGTTAAACATCTGAAGATCTAGAATGGATATCGTTAAACATTTTTAAAACTAAGTTCCTTTCTAATTTGGAAAAAGAAAAGCAAATTTATCTGAGAAAACACTGTAGGATTCAATCCTACCATAACGTAAGCAAAAGATTTGGAGGAAGGGTTATTTTTTACGTGTGGTGAGGTAGTTTATATCATCACCGCTGCAGGAGAGAGGCGTGAAGCTGACAGCGTGTCCCCCAGCCTCCTCACCCCCAGCCGGGCGAGGCAGGGAGGGCTTCAATTTGTCTCTTGCTACAGCGAGAGTGCTCACAGCACTGAAATGACTGCCTGTGATACAGGATACCAGAACAACAAATAGCAAATAAAACCTTTCCTTTCTTCCCATCTTTCCGCCCCTAATGCTGTTTGATGGCGTGCTGGGGCAGATAGCTGTCACTGGCTCTCTGCAAGATACAAATCAAAATGAGAACCTGCCTCAGATTCCCCGCATGTGAGGGGAACAGGAGCTTCCTATTGATGCTCTGTTGTGTCTCTTGCTTTTAAGATTCATCAGTCTTTTTGCACTCTCTTCTAGTCTGTTTTTTAATTAAGAACATTACTAATTAAATGACCGTGTGCTTCATCTAAAATCATTCTGATTTTTCCCTGCAGCTGCTGGCTTTCACTAGAGAATGGAGCAATCTGGGCTTTTGTGGCACCGGCGTTGTTTGTCATTCTGGTAGGTAAACCCACGGCTGCTGCTGCTTTCATGTTGCACACCTGTGTCAGCCACACGGCAGAGCTGGCTGAAGGGCTGGTGCCAGTCCTTGCGCCAGGCCAGCGAACCAACAGAGACGAAGGGTCCAGAATTATTTTGTTCCTGCTCTGATTTTTGTGTCTTACATGGTTGTGTATTAGTTTATGCATATTAATTCTCACACCATTCATTTCACTATTCCAAGACAAAAATACAACCTAAAATCCCAGGAGAGCCCTCTCCCGAAACAGCCCTCTTGGGGCCATTAATAACTGCGTCAAATCGAGTAATCTTGGGAGTTTTACCAATTCTCAGAAAGATCCCCCAGAAGAACAGACTGTGGTTTGCGTTTCATATACACCAGTAAAAGTTGAAAGGCCGATTCCACCCCACTGGTATTTGAAGCTTTTGCTTGTAGAGTAGCTCACGTTTCCCAGTAAAGCTAAGTGCCCTCAGTGAAGGTGATCATGGCAGAGTTCGCAAGCAGTCAGCAGGAACGGGCTACAGCAACGGCGTGAGCTGTCACCCTCTGGGTGAGCTCTGGGGGAGGTGACAAGCTGCGCCTGCCTTCTCACAGGGGTAAGGAATTTGTGCTGTTCCCTTGGTTTTGGAATTTGAGGTCAGGTGCTGCAGTTTGGCTGGCTGATGGAGGCAGGGCTGTTAAGGGCAGCTTGCTGGGGTTCAGGTGGCTGCTGCAGACACCTCTGCCAGCTGTAATGAACATCATCTTTCCAGGGGAGCGTGCAGGTTCATGGCTCCGATGCTGATACACAGATTCTCTGCAGCAGTTTAATTATGCCTGCACATTAAATTCCAGTGAGTTGTAGCTTAATCACTGTGATTACTTAAGTATTCAGGGGTGTTTGCAGGGATTAAGTGGGAGATTATTCCTCTTCAGCACTGTTTCCAATACTTCAATTGATCGGGTTGTCTACAATTTTTGCTGCAGGTTGTAATGTCAGAGTGACAGTATGAACATGGGGATAGACTCACTGATTAGTGAAATCAGGTTGTCTTTAAAGCTTTGCTTAGATTTTAAATGCACGAGCCCAAATCTAGACCAGAGTCTGCCTTCTGTGGTGTTTAAGGAGGGTCAGGTAAAAGAAGATCCTGACTACTTGCAGGGAGGAGCATCAAAAGGAGCCACTGACTGTACCTTTGTACTTCCCTAAGACAGCTAGGATTTCCATGGAAAGCACAAAAAAACTTCCCCAAATTTCATGACACAGAAAACCCCTCACAAATCCTGCTTATAAAGGAAGGAAGGTGAGCTGTATGTATAGAACCACTGATGTTTAGCACTGCATACCTCTGTAACTATTTGGCAAGCAGAAGGTGGCTCCTTGGCTGACCTTTTCCATCACAGGCAATTTTACACTGCAGCTGAGTGGACATCCTACCATTTGCCTGAGAGACAGTGAAATCAGCCTATTACAGTGAAACCTATTACAGGCAGCCCAGCCCAGCATCTTCACCCAGGATACAGCCTCGAAAAACTAGGCTAGATAAACATATATTAAGAACACAATGAAACTAGTTGCTATATTGATGTGGCAGAAATTGCCTCATGTTAGCATTTTAATCAAATTATTAATGGCAACACTGGAAAGTCCCTGTGCAGTAAGGGCAGAATTTCTTTTACCCGAGTGAAAGTATATACATGTAAATAAGAAATGTTGGTCACTGGATTAGAGCTGGCTAAACAGCTCTTGACTTTGTTCCAAAAAACTTAGTTTCTTGTTGGCCTGTACCTTGGAGCTTCTGTATGTGAGTTTATATTCAAAGATATGTAGATATTGATGATTGGACAGCAATTAAAGTAATCTCATCTTCAAATGTCTCCTTCTCACCTTAGCAATTGCTTTCTGGCCGTTGTTCAGCAGCAAAGGAGGAAATGAGATGCAACCAGTAAAATCAGATCTTTCCCAGCTGCTGTCCAAAGATGATATTAATTAAAACATGGCAGATAGTGAAGTGCTTACTCACCTGAGTGAGCACAGCCTTCACCAATTTGCATGTGTAGCTGCTTGCCAGTGAAAGTAAGGGTTTAACTGTCTGGCGCTCACTTATGATATATAATATTTGTGCAGCTCAAGTTATATTCTTGTAGGGGTGCAAGTATTTTGAGAAAGAGAAAAAAATGTGCTCACAAGGTTGATCCACATAGAGCAATTTGTTAGTCTAAACCCAGCTCAGCCCAAAATAGCAGCAAGCTAGCTGACAAATTATTCTCTCTGGGCATTGAATATGCTAGCTGAAAAATGTGTTAGTGCCTATAGGGAAATAACAAGGCTAAACACTATTTTGTGTGTGCATGTGTGCCTGTGCTCTTTAAATAACAAATTAGCCACTAGTTGCATGAACTAGTGTTTAGCTCTGAAAATACGTCTCAAAAAGCAGTTTTTGACTACTTCCATCCACAGTTTCTCTCTGCCAAGAAAAAGGATTATGCTGTGAAGAAAACAGGGGGACTGCTCTTTTCAACTCCCACTCCCTAGAGACGAGGCAGACACAGTCAGCTTTTGTCCTGCCACAGCCTCGCAGGCAGTATCGACATCACGGAGCCTTAAAACAGAATGATGTGGTGGGAGTGTGACTGGGAAAAAATGCTCACACATGCTTTTAGAGGGAGTAATTCACAGAACCTCCCAGCCCTATATGGATCCCCATACCCAAAGTGCCCTTTCCTTGGGGTTTGAGTCAAGGGATGCGATGAAAGAAATAGTTCCTGCTACATGTCGGTATTTTGGCTTCTACCTGCATCTTAAAGTTTAGAGGTCACTCTCCCCACCTCGCAAATCACCAGGCCTCTATGGCATCCTCTTAAGGCAGCTTTGCAAAAAAAAATGTTGCAATTAATTTGAAAACCAAACTAATGTCAGCCAAAGTGGGCCTGGGACGTGTCTTCAAAGGAAGAAAAAAACTTGATAAAGCACCTGATTTTTTGGAACAAGACACTAAACTTTTCGCAGAAGGCTTTGTTTGTTATCAGCCATCTGCTGCATTGGTGTGTTTCCATAGATATGGCAGAATTAAGGAAATTCTGCAGAAAGCATCTGTGTACATGGAGCAGTGGGTGTGCTGCAGACAGGGAGCAATCCACTGGGGGGGAGATACTGGGCTGTGGTGGCAAGTCCCTTCTATTGTTTTTCCTGTAAGAAGTTATTTTCCTGGTGTTTTTTTTACAAGTGTTTCAGATAAACAACATTTTCACGGAACTAAATGATTTTCATTAGCATATTGCTAACAGTTCGTGCTGTGGGGACATCAGCTTTGTAACCAGTGTCTTCAGATGGTACTGTGGAACTTGGGTGCCAGGCTGAGATTGCCATCACTGTCTTCACTTGGCGCTTGCCTATGAATATTCAATATATAAAAAATACTTTCTTCCTTATACGTGCTGATCATACGTGATTTAGTTGTGTTGCCTCACTGTATTTATTGATACCTCTTTGTACCAGTGCAGAATTAGCATCCTTTCTGTATGTTGAATAGTATCCTGCTCTGCAGGTAGGCCCACTGATTGAAAAGTGACAATTTGTGTCCCTTAATAGACATCGTTCGTCACGGGAAAAGGTGACAGAATTGGACCCATAGTGTTTAAAGGCCCTGAAATAGTTGGATTCTTCAGAGTCATTGAGACCAAGTACATACTTAGGTGCTGTGGTGGATTAGAGCACAAATGAACAGACCACAGCTGCTAGGATTCTCATTTTTTCTTATTAGCACCCAGTTATGAGCACTTTTACTGTTTTAAAATTAAATTCCTTTAAAATTAAATTTCTTCTCACTTTATCAACAGGAAAGCATGCGACATTTTTTCAAACAAGGAGACAGACTGTAAGAAATTAAAAGTTAAGGATTAATATTAGAAAAGAGTAGAAGTTAGGGATCTGTTACACCTTTTATTTATTATTTATTTTCTTTCCAGCCTCAAAGTTTTGCTCTGATATTCAGCTCTGACTGGTGTGATACTACACGCATCAATACGAAGCCATCTACACAGAAGGCTAAAATAACTCAATTTAGTCTATTCCAACTGTAGTTGCTCTGGGATAGCTGAGTGGAATCAGGCTTTCCAAAATCATTCTCCTGGATTTCAATATCGATCTAATTTAATCGACTGCCTGTGTTTGGAAATGCATAATACCCAGTAGTGATTTTGGATGTGACCTAGCAGTGGGCTGCATCTGCAGCAACGTGCAGCGGTGCTGTGTTGCTGACGGTGTCGGAAGGATCAAACTAACTCACACCGTGAGACAGTACGTTAAACCTCAGATTGGAAGAGTTGGCCATAACTCCCTGTACCATTGCCTGAAACTGAAGTGGAGACTAAAATAGTTTGTGGTTTTAGAGGAAAGCTGGTCAATGGATTTAATTGAGGCAATATGTTTTATACATTTTTTTTTAGTTCCTCTGTGCTGCCAAGCCTTTTCTTGGCTGGGATGCAACACACCACATCAGAGGGTTTTACACATGGGACTTCTGCACTGCACTAGAGAAGAAGCAAAAATCTCATGAGACTTGGAGGAAATCTAGGTGGAACCCCTGCAAAAAAACCTAAGTGAGGGAAAGAATTTGTCCCACTGTATCTGGGCTGACAATTTTTTGATGAGATATTAAAAGATATTTTTACTCACTTAACTCTCTTCCCGATCTGAGAATTTTTAGTCAGATGAAGTTGTCACTAGAGTGAGCCAGAGCTCCCTGATGTCATTGGGAGCTTTCCATGGGCTCTGGTGGGCTTTGGATCAAGCCCACAATAATGGGAACTGGCAGCTCCTGCTGATTTCGCAGAGACTTGCGAGTGCCTGGGGTTGGACAAGCTGCCTTGAAAGGAGTCCTGGGAGTGAGGAAACAAGCGCTGACGTTATTAGCTATATTCTTTTGAAAAGTAGAGTGTGGCCAGTGCCTGCAAGCAAAAATATTCTAAGTTCCTATGTAATTTTAAGGCAAAATAACTGCAACTCTCAGGTAATCTGGCCTTTCAGAAAAGTGAAAAATAGAAACATGTATATAGTTCCTAAATGTTTATTCTCTTAGTTTGAACATGCTGATATAGGTTAAAGCATAATGAGTTCATCAACTAAGCATTGTCCTAATCAGATCATTGGCAAAGTATTTACATCAGATGCCAAAAAATAAATGTGTTTTTTGAGGAGTATTTGAATATACACTATTTAGGCATTTTTTTAAAAATGCTATGCAGAAAGCAAAATCTAGGGGAGTCTAAAAAGAACTTGGAATGGCAGAAAGCGTTAGGGTTAAGCACTTGTGAGGCTGGCAGGAGCGTGCTGTTGTCTGCAGTCATCAGAAAAAGGGATCATGGAGCAACTGTGCCCGGAGGAACTTGAGCTGTCAGAGATGTCCATAAGGAAGCGTCAAAAGGGGAGACTGATATTTGCGTAACAGACTAAGAAAAGCTGCTGAAATATAATGTGTCAGGAGAGATAATGGTACAGAGAGGTATTTTCTGTGCAATTCATATGAAATGCTGGAGTAATGATGATGATCATTTGGTGGACACGCAGCAGAAAATTAGAGAGTTTGGAGGAGACACAGAAGAGAGAAAGAAGAGAAAGTGTAACTTGTTCAGGTTCATTGTTTGCTGCTTCAGGCAGATATGCTTATATTTAGCATACAAGTGGGTTTCTCAAAGAATTTATAAAAGATGTTTACAAAATATGATTTGGTGGGAATAGGGAAAATGACCTCAAGACCGTTGAATTTCACCTCTTACTCATCTTTGTAAAGCTGACTGAACGACAAGTCCACTTGTAATTCAAAAGCAGTCGGGTTCCACAGGGTATTCTTTGGACAGGCTAAAGAGCTGTGGCAGAAATGAACTATTGCAGCTATGCTCCTACTTTACACCAGGTGATGATCTGCCCTTAGAAATCTAAAATTAAAAGAGTGGTCAGAAGATCTGAAAAAATACCAAGGCAATTATTATCATCAAACTTGAACATTTTTTAATTCAGCCTCTCATCCTCAGAATTAGAATATTTATGTCAAAACAGAGTATGATTTTTGAGTTTTAACTGAGCAACAGCACTATTTTGAAGTCTTTTCTTTCTTTTTGTTTTATAGTTCAGGATAGTTTTATTCTACCCTTGTTCTTGATGCTAAATATCAGCTTTGTAGCTGATGTGTAACTTTGGACAGGAAGGGGGAAATACATCTCTCACCTTTGCATTCTCTCCTCTTTTTTTCTCTTTAAACCCAAGGTCTTTGCAAAGCAAGACAGCCTTTGCCACATTTCTTTTAAGTGATAAAGATTTGCTTCTTTCTTCACCTGCGACTCCAGAGCAAACTCTCTTTTGTTAGATATTTTCAGTGTTAGTCTTTTCAAGATATCCTACTTTTCTGGTGGGAGTTCTTCTCATTTTATTGATGTTTCTGCTGGGCCTGACATAAAAAAGAAGCAGGGCTTTTGAAGAGCAGAGTTCAGGTTTAACATATTTTCCTCATTGCTGTTTTAAAATAATCCTGTGCTTAAATTGCAAGCAGACTTTGGTAAGAAACAGGAGTTGTACACTGAGAATTCTAGCAAGAAAGGTGCTTTCTGCAGTCTGTCCACATACAAACACAAAACGAAAAAGCATGCAGACACGTGCCCCTGTTCACTGAAGTTCCTGTCTAATCTGTCAGCTGGTAGTAGATTATTAGTGCATTTATTTGTACAGTAGGGACCCTGAGCCCTTCTTTAGCTGTGAAGCAATGTATTAATCCAGCCTTATCCTAAACAGACAAGGACTGTTCCTGACAGAAAGAAATCAAAGGAAGAACTAGCCACTACGAGGAGAGGGAAATCCATTGACAAGGGTCAAACTATACCAGTCCAAAATTGGAAACCTCTTTTGCTAAATAAAGACAACATGCAAAGTTCCTGTTTTCTGTTGTATTTCTACAATACACTCCTAAGGCAGTTTGTACCTCTGACACAGTCTGTGCTTACTCTCCTGACCGAGTCTTGTTCCTTCTCCAGGTCAATATCGGTATTCTCATTGCTGTCACAAGAGTTATCTCAAGAATCAGTGCAGACAACTATAAGGTCCATGGAGATGCCAATGCCTTCAAGTAAGTTTTTCTCATTCAAATTACATTACAGCAAGTTAATAATCTCACACTAGCAATGTTATATCATAGCGACATGTATCACGGACGTCTCCCAGAACACTGATATCACTCCTCTTTAGTAAAAAGCAAATAATATTAAAAGTAGCATATTATTCTCTTGAATGTAGCCAGTTAATCTATATTTTGTGAAAGCCGAATGCTACATAGGATGAAACC
>NW_009649062.1:614472-624069 GCF_000708025.1 Charadrius vociferus
TCCAGCATTTGCTGATTCGTGATTTTCCCTTTTATTAATGGAGACTTTCCTCTTCCTGCTATATCCAAAGATAAATCTCACAGAACATCATTAATCTATACTGGGGTATTGCAACTACTCTGCTCCTTCAGAGGATAAACCTTGTTTCTAGCCCAAGTTCAGCATAATATTTAGGCATATGCTTCTAAGACTCTCTTGATACTGCAAAGCGCACGGACTTATGCTGGATTTAAATGTGTGCTTAAATTCAAGCGTGTCTTTATATTAGGGTGCCTTGAGCCTCTTGGGATGGTTTTGAGAGTGTATCATCTTTAAAATCCTGCACTAGCAAGGCTAGAGGGGAAATGTGAGGTAGACACATGGCTACATCTGAATACACAAGGACAAATTCTGATTTCTTAAATCTACATGTTTACATATGTGTAGCTAAGAACCTAACTTAATATACTGAGTTTAAAGTAAGATTCTGAATATTCCATTTCGTATTTTATATCTCCTAAAGATGCTTTAATCCAAATTTAAAAGGACGCTGCATATAATTCAAGGAATATGTAACATAAGTAGAAGAAAAATGTGATGATGGTTTGTGTTTAATGTTTCTGAGTCGCAGGCTATTGTATGATAAGGATTTGGTGCCACTGCTCTGAAATGATATCATAAAGAATAATTTTTATGCTTGGATTACTCATGTAATTTTTAAAATGCCATTAAGTTTTAAATATTGGTGACAGTAATCCAACTGAAGTTAGTTTAGTTATTGTATACTTATCCAACAGGAAAAAAAAAACAGTAAATAAGTCTACACAAAAATCTATAAGATAATGACATTGTAGTGAAACTAAAAGACTGGAAATTAAAATGACTGTTTCAGGTTTGGCTGAGTCACTGTAACCTTCAGAAATACACAGGAAATACAGAACCTTAGGAAGCAAATAACAGTATATTGTCAATGCCAATTTGTATAAACGATTAGAATCATGAAGACAAAGGAACAACCTCCATAAACAGAAGAGGCACTACACAGGTTGCTCTGTGTACTTAGATAGTTCCTTATCTGTATTACAAAGAATTGATTCAATACCTGCTGTACCCTGCACACTAATAGACAGTAATTTTTTTAAAAGAAAACTAGGTGTGTGTACGTAAGTAAAACAGCTTATGAATGGTTGGTCTAGGAATACGATGAAATCCATTTAATCAGGAGTATATGTCCTTGGTTCAAATATTACCAGCTGTAGATTTGGAATGGTGGAGCTCTGTACTAAAGATGTGACTTCTCCAAACACCCTGGCTCGGAGATGCTTCTTGTGCCAAGTAATTTTTAAAATACAGTTTTAAGATTTGACCTAACAAAAGTGATTGGTGGTGTAGAAAAATGATAATCAGTGGGAACATACACCTGGAAGCATTCAATCATTAATTATTGATTAAGCAGAAATTTGGTCTGACAGAGCAACTTTCCTCATAAAATTAAATTAAGTAAATAAAATATAATTGAAGGTAAACAGAACATACAGAGTAGCTCTTTTTCTGTAGATACCATTACAAAAATGGATCCTCAGAAGAAATTTGAAATTATAAGGGCATAAATAGCTGTCCCAATTAGACCTTAGGAGTATTTATACTCTGATTCAACACAGTCCTGAGCCATGATGAATTAGAGTTTCAGGTGCAGAGGATGTCATGGAGGAAGTAACTGGCCTATTGGAAAAAAGAGAAATACACGGCCTTTGTTACACTGGATTTCTTTTTCTTGTCGTCAGTATTCCTTATGCAGGTGAGTTTATATGCCTAGTCTGAAATCATTCTGTCCGTGGTACCGTTTTCCCAAAAATAAGAGAACAAAACAAGAAAGAGTTCTGTTCTGACAGCTGTATGGGAAATGTTTTCCATAGTGGAAAAAAAAAAATGCCTCCAACCACTAAAGGTTCTGAGGTGTTGATTAGAGGCTGTTAACGTGTGAGAGCGGATAGGCCCGGCAAAACGAACCAGTGGCAGAGAGCACGGAGAAATCAGAAAAACACAATAAGCTCTGTAGTTTCTGTCAAGCCGCTGTCAGCAAGGGCTACGAGGTAGTTTTTGAATCAACGAGTTCACTTGGCTTAGGGAGGAATCACTGAAGACTGCAAAACACTTCGCGTAATGTGAGCCTTAAATAAGGGGCCTGCCAGGCGTCCATCCGAATGGTGCCGCTCCTTTGGTATTACTTATAGGGGAAATGGGAATATGTTAGAAAAAATGTATCAAGCACTTCTTAGAAACACAGTTGAATTAAAATGACACAACATGATTTTGGTGAGACAAACAAGCACTTTGTCACCACGCTGCAGCTGTCCGCTGCAGTGAAGTGGTACATAAGGCAGAAGTGGTTTTTTAGGGCTGTGTTCGTGGTTTCAGAAAGCCAAAGACAGAAAACGAGAACTGCAGTGCAAGGAGCTGTGGAGGAGAAGCCGGCTCGATCCAATAAACTTGAGAAGGAAAAAAGGAGGGATTTCAGTGCTACCTTTTCAAGCTGGAATGAAATTTAAGTGGAAAGCACAACGAGGAACAGTAAGTTGCTGTCTGCAACAATTTGGATGATAGCACTTAAACAGTGGGGTTTCGAAGTTTACAAGTGATAATGAACTGAAAGGCATAGCAAAACTGGCTGGGGAACGACAGAAGTGCCTGAGGCAGACGCGTGTCAGCCCCAGCCTGCCTCTCCTTGGCAACCCGGGCCAATATTTCTACCTGCCTTGAAGCACCTCCTACTGGCACCTGCTGTTGAGTCAAATGTGAATGGCTGTTGTAGTCTGAAATCCCAGCCTATGGGTCTTACAGCACAGGCTCGTCGTCGGGCTCGCCTCTTGCCAGGCTTTGCTGCCAAAGGAAAAGTTTAATCATGCTGACAAGGACTGGCTTCCATTTCTGCTGGCAGCCTGGAAGGGAAAGCACCTACCCAGGATTCATCTCCCCTGACTTCAGAACTCAGTAAAGTGGACACCTCCACCCGGCCTCCTGATCAAAGGAGAAGCGTTTGCTTCTACCATGCAGTTGACCTCGTCTGTTAAGTGTTCATCTCACTTGCCTTTGCCCCATCCCTGGAGGTGTTCAAGGCCAGGTTGGATGGGGCTTGGAGCAACCTGGGCTGGTGGGAGGTGTCCCTGCCCAGGGCAGGGGGGTTGGAACTGGATGATCTTTAAGGTCCCTTCCAACCCAAACCATTCTATGATTCCGTGAAAAGTTCTGATTTCTCCCCAGTGACTGTGAGGGTAGCTTAGACTGCTCAGCTCATACTCAGATTCCATCTCTGTGCACGTCTCAGGCCAGGTGTGATAACTCACACCTCTGAGGCCATCAACCCATAGCTGAGCAGAGATTACCTTAGGAAATTGTCAGAACAAAGATGCAGTTATGAGCCACGATCGTATCAGTTAGAAAGGATATTTATTGTTAGAGAAGCACTAGTACTGGAGCGTATTTCGTTCCCCTAAAGATTAAGTTACTTGGCAACATAGTGGATATTACCAACAAGGCTCGTTTCTCTTGGCAACAGACAGCAGTACACTGATGTAATTATTTAGAGTAATTGTTCCTGATTTTCCATATGGCAACAGGTCCTCCCAAATGCTGACTCAAATGTGACTACAGAATATGCATCAGGGTGAGCCAGTGCTCTGCTCTGAAGGGAGCGTCCATCGCACTTCATGTTTAAAAGCCAAACTAGAAAAGAAAGTTGTGAACAAAATACATTTTTTATCATAAAATTAATTTATTATCCATCTTCCCCATTCACATTTCGCTCAGAATAAAGTGCTGTATGTTATGGGCTGATCAACCTCTCCAGGTTCAGATGTTGCTTGTCGCAATGGAGGTATCAGACAGCATCTTGCTGAAGATTTTATTCTAGTTTCAGAGATACCGGTGTGGACGTGTCTTTGTTTTTTTTAAAGTAAATAATAATAGTACCCCTAAAAGAAAACATATGATAAATTGAAGACGCAGCATAAAAGAGTAAGTTTATGCAATACATAAACTGCAACATACCCAATAATTGAAGGCAAAATTCACATAATTAATTAATGAGTATATGATCAGAAATGCTGATTAATGCATAATAGACTCTTGTGACAGTCTGAACAGTACGTATTCGGTCAGCTTAGGAATTTTTGTGTATGTGTGTGGAAATAATCGCTTTTTTAGAGTCTGAAACTGCAAGAGGAGTTTACTGGTAAGAGCTGAGAAAAAAATTATTATCAGCTCCTATTTAGGACTTTAATTTACTTAACAGGCTTTTTGTATTGTTTTTTGGTGCATATTGAACACATGCATAGAATATGAGCTGTTTCACTTGGCTGTGAACCTTTTAGCAGGTGATTACCTATTGACTCTCAGCAAAACAATTCAGATGCTGCTTTCTGAGAACGTTTTGCATCCAGGGAACAGATTTTCTACCAAAAAGCTAATTGAAATGGTTTATTTTATAGAATGCTGAATCAAATACCTTGAAACATTTAAATGCATACACACAACATTTGTTTGCATTATCCATTCTTCTTGACCAGGCCCTCTTCTAGGGAAATAATTAATCATATGTTTGAGTTTAAGCATACGAGTAGTCTCTCTAAGCTTAACGCAATTAAAGCAGATTAGTTTAATGGAATTGCTCACGTGCTTGAAAAGGCACATGATCACATTTCTGAGTTATAGACCATTTGAACTCTTTTTCTTATTTATTTCTGCTGCATGTAAAGTCTTAATTCTACTCGGTACATTCATTAACTCTTATTAGGACCTAAATAGCTTTTTTCTTGCTGCTCCACCCTTTCAAAGTCCCATTGCTGTGTTTACTTGGGAAGTTACTTCTCTGTTGCAGTGAGAAAAGATACCTAATGTGACAGTGTTTTAGAAATGCGCACATCTCGTTACTCACGGGGAAACTCTTCCCTGATGAAGTCTATCACAGATAGTTGTTTGATTACATGAGTTGCTTGGCTCCTGGATTACAAGGGTTAAAGTATAATACAATTTTCAAAGATCTTAGTTTTGCACTAAGACTAATATTAATTGTAACAGAGGAAGAAATGCAAAGCACATCTCTGTTGCAGGAACAGTGGTTTTAGACTAGAACCAAAGGTACTGTGCTTAGCCGCAGCACCGCCCTTCCCCAGCTACTTCACTTTTGTATCGTATTGTCCAGAAGAAACATTTTCACTAACTTTTCTTGACTAAATTGCCAAGTCCATCTCTTATTGAATACTTTCTCACCGCTTGCTCTGAAATGGTCCAATGAGTTGGAAAAATCTCTATCTTTTTCCTAAAGTGTACACTTGAGAAGCTGGTGAACCAGAAGTGATAGCTATCATAATCATCCACGGATAAAGCAATTACAACAAAATTAGAAATATTTGTTAGCTTTTTACCCCATTCTTTCTTTCATTTTTCTCATTTACTTCATCCCTCAAAGCTCGATCTTCACTCAGTAAAACAGCCTCTTCGTTCTCTATTGAGTGAAGGAAAAACATTTTTTTCTCTTTAGTTAAATTAATATCTGAAAATTGGAACGAATGGCAGTAGCTGCAGTGCATGGGAGCAAAACAGGGCTTCAAGGAAAGCTCAGCAGGGCAAGCAAGCCGTGTAAGCTGTTGCGTTAGTTCGTTCCACATTTTCTAATATAGCATAAACCGCTTGGGAATGAAACTGAAAACGGGGCATGTAAGTTTAATGCAAATCCGTTCCTTACTTTGGTTATTTGAAAAAAAAATAAGCTGTACAGAAAGATTTTCCCTTTGACAGATACAAATACAAAAGGGTTGTCCTCCAACAGCTCATGATGCTGCAGACATCTGTATGGTTTAACCGTGTAATTGACCGTTCCAAAGCACTTTGCACAGCCATCTATTATATCCCTGCAGCACACTGAATGCACTGTGGCAAATTGCTCATCCGTTTAATCAATGATCCATTCCACGCCATGACTCTGCATCAGTATTTCACTTTGTTTATAAACACACCGCCTGCCTTTCAGCCCAGTCACCTTTTGTCTCGGATACCAGTCCTCCGAGTTAGCGCTGATAGCGCTGGTGCTTTTAACGGCAGGCATTATTCTGCAAGATACTGTGTATTTGTTGCATTTTGTTCTTGTGATTCCGTTCCTGCTCCGTGCCCTTTGATGTCCAAAGACTTCTCCCTCTAAGGATTATTTGCAGCTGTTCATTTTCACGGAACATACTTGTCAATCACGGCACACTGAAGCTCTCAGGAGAGCTCTCCTGCCAAAGGACATACCATAATCTCCCTCTATAACTAAATTCCGCCCCTTTGTGATACCATTAGAGAATTTCTATTGCTTTTTTTTTTCCCCTTCTACGAGGGGTGAGGAGCAAGTACAATCTGCAGTCAAACTATTCTGAAAGTCCATGGGGATTCAAGATCCGTAGCACTAGAAAATGCTTTCTGTGCCTTGCTGGGTGGCAGATGCTGCAGCTGCGACCCTCAGAGTCACTGAGCTCCTGCTTCTGTGCGTGCTGTTGAAAAAGAGAAGAGCTTTTTCCATTTGCTGAAGAAGAGCCATCAGTTAGAAGAAGCAGTCTGGCAAGTCAAATCGGCTTTCAGCAATTCCTTTTCTTGACAATTTCTAATTGCGTGTAAGGAATCATGTTCATTGAACATAGCTTCAAACAGCATGAGTGATGTACCTCATGGAAACTCTTGGAAGGAGGAGAGTGACTGGCAATAAAAGGAAACAATTAAAATGAAAGTATTAAGCAATGACAATTAGTGAGCTGAAGTGCTACTGCCAATGATAATGTCTTCAACCTAATTAAATTTTTGGCTCATTGAATATGACAAATACAAATGCAGTTTGGGTATCTCCTTATTAGACTCAGAGCTTTAGACTAAAAATACGTGGTTTTGAATGTTGCCAATGAGAGTATTAATGAGGAAGTGCGCATCTTTTAGGAACCATAATGATAGTAAAGGTGGTGCTTTCTTTACCACAGATGCTGAGAGTCATAGCACTGCAGAGAGGCTCCAGGCCACGTTGCGATTGTTCAGGCGCGTTTCAGACACATTTTGAGAGGAGTAATAAAGGCTTAAAAGTACATAAAAAATAGCTGCAGAGAGGAGGCTACTCTGTGAGACCACAGGAAAGGGACAAATAGTAATAGGCTTAAACTGATGAAAAAAATCAAGTATCTTTAAGCTTCCAATAGAGGGAGGGGAGTGGCAAAGCAATTGAGTTGATCACTTGGGGAGCTGCTGAGCTTTCCAACGTGTTGCACAAATGTCTGTCAGGGCTAATTCTGGTGCCAGGAGGGACAAGTGATCCTGCCTCGTGGCTTAGCTGGACAAGATGACATTGTGAGTCCTTCCACAGCTTATTTTTTTCTTGGTTGTCTCCTTCTGAGCCAAAATTGTCCTTTGTGGGAATTGTTTTCCGTTTGTTGTTTGTTGTCCTTAAACAAGATTTACTGCTCCAGGGTGATCAGGGCCTGTTGCTCATGGGCTCCAGAGGAACGAGCAGCTCTGATACTCGTGTGCCTAGTTCTTTCTTGTATTAGGAAAGGTGGTAAGACACAACATATAGGTACAAAATATACAAGGAAAACTTGATATTTAAGAGGTGCTGAATCTTCTGAGTATAAAGATCTAATACTTCTCATTAGAGGTGCTTAGGCAAGTTTTTCGTATCTGAATGTCAGAATAGAATGAGGTTTATTAAAACTTGGTTACTAAATCCCTGTGACGAAACCTTGCTCTGAGCACAACAGAATCAGTAGTGCCAGGGGCTTGTAGGTATCGAGCCACCCTTCAGCTATTTCTCATCTTCAGTGTCTAGAAACCGACGTTGTGCTTACTGATCTATGGTTGAACCAATTTCTTGATTCCACCCTATCAGTCCCTGACAGACGCTCAGAGCAGTCGCTGCAGGTGAAAGCTGTCCTCTGCGGGAGCTCAAGGGTGCGCTATGGTGAGATGGGGCCTCCTTAAGTCAAATAGGGGTTTATATGGCATTTAATGAGAACAAAACTCTCTGCTGGTCCCATGCCGAAGGCTGGATCATTCCTGATGAGTCTTTTGCGGTATACAAGGTGTCAGCATACAGAGGAGTATGTAAAGAAGTTGTTAGCGATATGATACTGTGACAATATTGGAACAATGCAGGTGTAGGTGTGGTGTTCCCCGTCATCGCGCCCCGCCAAAGTTGTCTAAAGAATAGCATGTCGTCTTTACTTTAGAGTGATAGCAACAGAAAGGTTCAGCTTTTGAAAATGTACAGTGAAAAAGAGCTTTGAAGTTCACGTTCTTTTGTTTTAAAAATTCTCCAACTGTTTTTAGGTTTCAGTCTTTTAATATCTGATTTTAAGCCATGAAAATACCGGTAGGAGGAGAACAGTGATATGAGTCAGAGCTTTATGCCTGGTACCAGAGTAACAATTAAATGCTGGTCGTTCATCATGAAATGGTACAATTCACTGCGAACAGCAATAACTTCAAGAGTTTGCTTGAACTCCTGCATTTACATCCTTAGTCCAATTTATAATCCTAGAACTCTATGTCAGCTTTATGCAGAATAATAAGACAAATATTATAGTTATGCCATCGCATAAAGTAAATGCTTATTTAAACATACACCTTGTGCACAGCTCTAGGCAACCTTGTAAATCACTACCCAGTCTGACACAGCTCTTAGCTAAGTGTGATTTACATATTTTCCCGACAGCGCTCTCTCAAAATAAAATTAAATATATTAAAAATATGAGTAATTACAATAAAGAAAAGGTCCTATTTTAGAATCAAAAGTCCTTTTAAACTTCTAGATACTATCTTCAGGTAAGTAATAAAAAGCCATTAGCTATAGATATGTTACATATGTTTTGGAAATAGAAATTGGAAATTATGCCCAGTTCTTTGCAATTGAAAAAGATGTGAGGCAGAGACATATATTGTAGTGAAAGAACTGAATAAAAAGCACTTTTTTTTTGGAACGATATTAGAAATAATGAAAAAGGCAGTTAAGTCAGATGATAATTGAAAGCATGAGAATATCAGGAATAGTGCAATTTTCGAAGTGAGGTGCTGTAATCACCCCGTGAAGAGCCACGTTCTTTAACTCCACTGTGTTTGCTGTCCCCAGTGAGTCTCACGTAGCTTCTCCAGCCACCCTGCCAAGTTAGTTGCCTTATTTTAATAAAGATAATAAAAAACTAGAGAATGTCCAAATATAGTAACAGAAGAAAGAAGCCTTGGGTGTTCTCATGTGAGTAGAGATAGTAAAGATTCCGATTACTTGTTCACAAAGTAAGCAGCAATAAGACAGATATAAATATGTATGGAGCTGCACGAAGGAGCTCACTGTGAGCTATTGTCTGAGCCCACTGTACAGAACAAGAGAATCGGCAAATCCTCAGCTCAGAAATTAAAAAAACTAAATGACCACAGAGTCTATTTTTCATTTTCATAATACCGTACCCAATACTGCAGCACGTTACTAAAGCAAAGAGCCTGAGAGGGTTCCAAAGAGCCGAGCGAGCCCCAGCCACAAGCGCTGGCCCTGGGGCAGCTCCCCAGCAGCCCTCTGCCTCTGCGGCCAGCCCGCGCCCCGCCCGGCAG
>NW_009649062.1:624133-682075 GCF_000708025.1 Charadrius vociferus
ATTTGCAAAGGCAGTCCCTGGGAGAAGGTGGCGATCAAACCAGTCAGTAAAACATTTTGATTTTGACAAATTAGAAAATACTTTTTTGGAACTTTTCTGACTGGGCTTTTCATTACCTTTGATAAACTTGATAAAAGCTGTACGTTGCCTGACTTAACTTTAATGCCAGCTTAATAACAAATCAAGTTCCCCACATCACAGCATGGCATAGCTGGATGCTTTTCTGCAGTCCGCGGTACCCTCCGAAGCAGCAGTCACTAGCAGCTTCTAGAAGGCAGAGAGCGAGGCAGCGTGATTGTAGCTGTACTTCAGCAATTCTTTTTTTTCCCTTATGTACATTTGAGACAGGCGATCAAGCAAGTATACGGCTATTTATTTGCCACTACTGCAGTTAAAGCTCATATGAACCATTACACAGAAAATTACTTTTCTTTCTCAGTTTATATGCCTGACCTTGATAGTTTTGCTGTTCGCTGGTACCGTTGCCATGGAAATGAGAGAACGATCTTTCTGTTGATATCATTGCATAATTAAGGGTCACTGAGACTGTTTAGGTCAAGAGATCATTTTCAGAGTTCAGCTCCTTGGGGGGTGAATGTTATTCCACAGAAATTTTGCGTATGGGCTGATGTGATTGTTACTTTGTCATCCTAAATTAAACTATGGGCCCCACTGACTTCAGGCTAAGAGCCAAACCTCCGGATTTCCAATAACCCCCGTCTCCGCGTAGCTGCTTTTTCTGGGTGTTCCTGGGCATACAGAACGCCCAAGCTATGAAGTTCGTTGCCACTTGTCAGCTGAACAGTGGTACCTGGCTGTGTAATTGCTCCTGAGCAGTTTGAATTGTGTGTAGAACACAATCACTTACAGTGGTAAAAGCCTCTGGTGATGGCAATTTGAGTCTCTCCAGGCTGTAGCTAGCTCCAAAGTTTTTTCGTAATGGCTTCTTTTTAAAAAAGTTTGACGTTTCCACAATGGCAGTTTAAGAAAGGACAAATAGGAGCCTGTCCTTCTCCAGTGGGCATCGACAACAGTTTCTTTCCTTCCCTTCAAACTTACGTACTCAAAAGTTGTCCCATTTTTGACGGGCCACATTTCCCAGACTAGCAATCATTCTTGGCGCTTGCCTCCGGAGTCTTTCCAGAGTACCACACTTTTCTTGAAATCTGATACCCAAACCCCAGTATGATGCTCCAGCTCAGACATCACCAGCACGGAGCACAAAGTAGGGCTGCTTCATATTTTTAACATATGGTGCCAGGGGGATGGGAGCAGTCTTTTTTCAGTGGTGCCCAGTGATAGGACGAGGGGTAACAGGCACAAGCTTGAACATAGGAAGTTCCATCTTAACATGAGGAGGAACTTCTTCACTTTGAGGGTAGTGGAGCAGTGGCACAGACTGCCCAGAGAGGTGGGGGCGTCTCCCACTCTGGAGCCATTCCAAACCCGCCTGGACGCCGTCCTGTGCAACCTGTTGTAGGTGACCCTGCTCTGGCAGGGGGGTTGGACTAGATGATCTCCAGAGGTCCCTTCCAACCCTGACCATTCTGTGATTCTGTGTTCCTGGTTTGACATCCCAGAGTAAGGAAAAAAAAATCGTAATGGGGTTACATTACTGGCTGCAGTTTTACAAATCTTAACCCCCCCCTACTTTTATAAACTGTATTTCATTATAATTATCATTAAGTGAAGCTAGCTCCACATTAACACCTAATCCTGTGCTTCTGACAACTCATGGGATGTTTTAGTGATAAAAAAGGGCCCATCCACATTAGCCTCCTGGTTTGGTAAGCCAAAATAGACGTACGCTGCCATACTGTTCCCCTTTCCTTTGCCTTTATTTTCACTCAGAGATATTTGGAAGGTCTGTCTGCCTATAGTTTCTGGCTCTCTGAGCAGGTCTACATTTTTGATATACCTTTTCTTTTTCCTGGAGTGTCCTTTCTGAACAAGTTGTGCCCTTTCATATCAGTATTCCAGTCATGTGAATTCTTCCCTCAAATCTCCTGTTATGTAAGGAAAAGTGAACGCTACAAGGTCCTTTTTCATAACTTCTGTAATTTGACAATTCCTCTTTATTAGCCCTGGGTCTGTCATCCTGGTTTACTGCCGGGAAAACAAAGATTTTCACCGCATGATATAATAACTATAAAAAAAGATTCTGATGGCTGTAAATAGTGCAATAAGACTAATTTTCAGAATATTGTTTCAAGATGACTTGCAGAGATTTAGCCAATTAAAAATAGTGAGTGTTGGGCTAAAGTAGTTGGGGTAATGTAATGCCTCACACTGACAATACACCTGGGGACAGTCTATACAGAACGCCGTCATGAGACGGAAGAGGTCCTGCATTGGGAGCTTTGAAAACGGATAAAACAATGAAGACTGCAGTGGAAGAAATAATTAGGTGCAAATGTTGGAGAAAAGAAGTAGATGCCATCTAGCCTGATCCATCTGGCACCCAGAGGCAGGATCTGCCCTTTGGGACACTTCCATTGCCTTGTCCTTGGAAGAGACAGGTAATGAGTTTTCTGGGAATAAGCTGTCGTAAGAAACTCCTTCTCCCGGGCTGAGTCCAGCGTGGAGCCAGGCACGCCGTCCCTGTTAGAGGAAGGGGGGCTCTGAAGGAACATCTGTTCTCACATATGCGGAGCGTCCAGAGCAGCCAAGGTTAGATTATCCCAGCAATATGTTGCTCCTGTAACTAACTTTATGGTGATATTTGGCAATTAATCATTTGATATCTTTGTCTGGTCTAGAAACAGAAATAATGCCATAACCTTTTTCAACCCAGGACCAGCTCACGGCTAACTGTATATATGGATGAAACCAAATCCTTCTGCATGGTATCGGTTGTCTGGTTGTGAGAAAAAAACGCTGATCTTTCCTTGGGTGCTTTCTCTGAAAGGTGCAAACTGAAAAAACAAGAGGACTGTTCCACCTTTGGAAACAAAGCAATGCTTAATAATAGCATGCTATATAAAATAGACCTGACCTAGTAGAACATTGCAATTTATTTTCTTTTTAAAACAACAAATTAATCCCTCCAGACTTCCCAGTCAATCTGCTTTTGTGAGAGTATTAAAGAGTCCCTGAAGTGGAAGTGGGTCATATTTTCTTATCTTTCTTCCCCCCTCTTACTTCCTTTAAAGTAACTCCAGAATCAGCTTTTAAGGAAGAAACAAACACTGTAAGAAATAGGGAAGTGAATGGTTTGTGTTCAAGAAATCCATAAATCTTCACTATTGTAAGAATTAGAGCTTGTTCTTTTAAGTTGCTTTCATTTTCCACACGGTTTTCTGAGAATGTGATTATTTTGGCTTCTGGCCATGATTGTCGATACCACCTGCTGGGAAATTAGTTCTGTCGCCCACTACAGAGTCTCCCAAAAGACTTTTGCAGCAGCCACATTTTTTTGACTTCCAAAGAATTTAACATGTGACCACAACAAACAGTCCACCCTTTATGTCTACCTGGATATTAATGAAATGCACCATCGAGTGTGAATTTATTATAAATGATTGTTGGCAAAAGGATTGTATTGTTGCTCGCCTATGTGGTACTCAGCAGATCTTACGTGATCATCTAACTGGAAATATTTATACTGTGTGTTCTTTTAAGGGGTTGCTATAGGAAAAGCGAAAACATACTCTGTTTTCTGGGGCTGTTCCTGAGGTTCAAGTGATGCTTCAGTAGAAGCAGAGCATGGAAGGAAGCACAGGGAGACACAATGCTTTCATGATTAAAGCAGAAATATGCAACAAGTCTATTCACTAGCAAAAGCTCCCAGTCGCCTTTTAAAAACGACGACTTCACCAAGAACAGAGAATCTTTTGGGTGTCTCTTGGGAATGAATTCACGCACAGGTGGGTATCCTGTGCTACAAAGCCTCTCCGTGCAGGTACTGTATCTCCTCACCCAAACCCAATCACTAATACTCCTCGATTGGCTGTGGAACATTCTTCCAGTGTGAGAATGAGCTCTTAGTGTTTTCTTTGATGACTCGATGGCAAAGTTCAGTGGAAAATTAGCTCTAACCTTGGACTTGGGGATGGAGAAGCAGAGAATGCTGTCTCAGCAGCAGTGCCATGAGAGAATTAGTGTCAAAAACGTCGGAGAAAGGAATTTTAGAAAGAGAATAGAAAAATCCCACTGCAAATTCAGTTCCCCTGGGAAAACCACAACCACTGAAAACTCAGCTTGCAAGAACATTACATTTTCATTCTTTATATTCTTTTACCAGGTTGCATTAAAGACAAGGAGAAGTACATGTTTTAGCCAAGTACTTATTACTTCCTTTGAGAAGTATTTTTTTCTTTTGTAGTTTTAGGATCAGGAGGTGATGGAGGTGACACGGGACCTGATCTGTGGGAGGCCTGAGCAGGACATGGATTCCTGAATCCCTGGGTAGGCGCTGAAGTCAAAAGTCAATGCTACTAGCCCCTGGCATTGCCTTCTCAGTATTGAAGTTCTTAAGGTACCTCCATTTCTGGTCACGGCCATTATTTTGTCAGGCTTGATGGGGGTTTGAAGGGAGACTTGGATTTCAGTCCCTGCTCCACTGAATATTTAATATAAAGTAAGAATTACTAATAAAGCAAGGATTAGGTAGGACTCCTCTCTCAGTGGAGTGCCTCATGAGTAATCTGTGGAGAACACCTGCTCTCTCTGACCCAGGGAATATTTAATTATTTAATATAAGTGGAACGGGTTCAGTAGGTGAGAATGACCATCAAGCAGGGAATCAAAATGCTCTTCTGGAAAAGAGGGAAGTGCAAGCCCTTAGGCAGAAGAGTGGTTTGAGCCCAGACTCCTATATTCTGGGCAAATGCTGTATCAACTAAAGGCAGCTTCAGCTTTTGGGAAGACTTAGGAGAAGTGGCACTGCGTTGGCAGCACCTGCCGTCTCGGGTGAGAGCGCTGGGTATTGTGCACTGAGCATAACAAAAAAGGAGGAATGCCACCCCCCTTCCCACTCGCATGATAAAAAAAAACAATCTGAATTCAGTTGCTGTTGCAGCCTATATATATATATATATATTTTTAATAGCTACAATACTTTCGACTAGCAGTGTCTTCCCTGGATTATAAATGGCACCCACCAGAAAGCAATGATCTGAAGTCTCTGTAAATATTTCTTATTCAGTTTCACAACATTGCTTTGAAAGGGCAAATAACATTTGGGAAAATGGGAAATGGCATTTGCAGTTACCAGTGGGTTTGTCTTTTCTTTTTTTTTTTTAAATTTATAGTTGTGCTTAGAAATCATCTGAGATTAGGCTAGGAACTGTATATGTGCTAATTAAAAGACATTCCTTGTGCCATCAGCTTTATTGTCTATATAGCCAAGACAAAGTGTAGGAGGAGAAAAAGGTGCATGTATATTTGCCGAAGTTCATGAGCTACTGCTCAGTGGCAGGAGCAGAATTAAAATCCATGTCTGTCCTTTCTGAGATGAGAGCTCTACTCGTTAGATCAAGGTGTCTAGCAGCGTTCAGAGATTCATTTCGTTTTGAAAAAAACCCGAACACCTACTCTCAATGTCACCTGCGTGCAGTGTGCGGAGCAAATCGGTTGCTAAGTTAGACGGGGGCCTGCGGGATTTGACTCGCAAGCCCGTGCTTTGGCTGCTCTGCTGAGCTGCTGATACCGCCCACAGCGCATGACTCTGCTGAGACTTGGCTGTTCTTCACTGAGGAGTGAAAGAGAGTTTGATCCTGTAGACTCCAAATGATATCAGTGGCTTTGGATCAGCCCCAAAGACCGTTGTGTATGTTTTCGTTGCCGTTCACTAAAAAGGACAAGTTGTTAGCAGTATTCTTCCATTTGTCTGTTTGCCGTTGGTGGCAACTCGCCACCTAAATCGCTTGGTGTTGGGGTTGCTCCTTGGAGAACCAGGTCACCAAGTGAGCAGCAGCACACAGTGCTCCTGAGTGCCCTTCCGCAGGCAGCAGGAGGCGGGAAGCCCCAGTGCTGGCCGGAGGGAGCCGAGGGGGCGCGTGGGGGAAGCACCGCGGAACGTGAATGAGAAACATCTTCATCCGTAGTTAGAATTGCTGCGTGTGCTTTCCCAGCAGCTTTCCAGCTTTGGGGTTAGTGAATGTTACTTGTAACAAATGGGAAACCGAAGCTAAATTCAACTCGTCCCGGCATTAGTCTGAAATGTTAGTTACAGGTTTTTGGATTTATTTATTTGGATTTACAAAGGATACTGCTGACAGTGGCCATTGAAGAGTTTAAGAAACAAGAGAGAAAATTCAGTTAAGAGGCCTATTTGTCAGGATAACAGTTTTGGTGAATTGTTGTGAAGGATTCTTGCTTCTTTTAGGCAACGTTCCTCCAATTATTATATAATCTTGGCTTATGGGTCTGAATTTAGTTCTTACTTCAGCAGGCATCATGACTGAAAAGTGGATGTCAGAAGTCTTAAGAGGATTAGTGCTCTATATATAACCAATAAAATTGATTTGTGAATTAGGGGTCACCTGCACAGAACTAATAAAGTTGGGGTTTTTTTCTGAAAGCAGTGAAATTTCTTGTAGCTGTCAGTGTAGTCGTTCTGCATCGGTGTAAGATATCGACAGCGTGCTCAGGGCAATAGCAGAAAAGGGCAGAGATTAAATAAGGGGAAGGGAGCAATCTCAATTGAGTAGAGCTGTTCCAAACCAATTGCAAATACAATAAAACTGTAAGGCCCAGCCCTCCTCGCGGAAAAATGTTCCTAGTGACTTCACTAACAGTGCAATGATTTTATATGCGGTTGGTAATGAAAATACATCCCAGAAGGGCCGAAACCTGTACTTCTTGCACACTAGGAACTCAATACACCTATGGTAAATAGCCAACTCAGAAAACTTCCCTTCCTCTACTGATTGATTAGTGCCCACTTCAGGATCTGCGCCGGTGTAAGCCGCTGGCTGTCAGTCTGTCTCCGACTGAGCAAGACGCACAGAAAATATCAAAATCCTGCACTGAAGTGAATGCCAAAACAAAAGCAACCAGACAAAGCCAACTGAAGAAATTTGGAGTGGAAGTCCTCTGGTGAGCAAGGTTTACTTCTCAGGAATTGGAATTAAACTGTAAGAACAGGAAAAGGGAAGAAAAATACTTTTTTTTTCAACAGGAGATTTAAAGGGTGAATGCACGTTAAATGGACAGCTCGATTAACAATTAATGCATAAAGTTAACGCTGTTCTTGCAAGAAGTGTATCAGAAAAATTTCCTAAGGATTTTCAGAGGACTGCACCCTGCCCCCTGGCACGGGGCGTCACGCGGGCTGAGCGGGACTGTACAGGAGCTATAGGACGTGCGGCGCCGGCTCTGCGGGGCCGATGGCAGAGGAGGTGGCACTGTGCGGTACTAATGCATTGCTGTCTGCTTGTTGCAGCGAACGAGCACGCAAAGCTGAGTGAAACCAAGGCACGGCAGAGTGGTTCTTGGTGAGCGGCACTTCAGGAGTCTCCGCAGCCCAGCTGAAGGGACTGTCAGCGCTGGGGCAGAGCGAGCGACGACCCCAGCCGTAGCCTGAGTTGATAGATAGGCTATGTACCGCCAGTAACATCCCCAGGGCTACTCCATATAGAATCACAGAATAGTTTGGGTTGGAAGGCACCTTTAAAGGTCATCTAGTCCAACCCCCACTGGATATCAAAATATATACACTGGATATAGAAAATGTAATCAGACTCAAGACATTTTTTGTATTTTCCAGAAGTTGTCTATAATGCGAAATAATAACAGGTACATACCTTAAAAAAATATATTGGCAAAAGGAAATGATAGAAAGCAGAAAAGAAATCTTTTGTGCTGGTTTTGCTTTGTTCCTAATTAATTAGTTCCAGGACTGATCATTCAGTGTATATAGATGCAGAGAGACAAAAAGCTCACCAAACTTCATGGTGTTAGACTGCAGAAGAGTAATGATATCTGAGCTTTTAAAAGTGTAGGTAAGAAACAGGCTGTGAGGCTGCTTCTAATTTCAAAGGCCAGAGCACGAGAAGGGGCACACAGGAGAAATTTCCAGGGTCCTTTGTAAGGCAGTGGCCGTTCTGTTTCCTGACACATTAGGGCACAAGGACAAAGAAAGATTTTAGCAAGGTTTATGAAGTCCTGGTGGGGCTGGACCTCAATATCTGCAAAGTAAGACCTGCCCCTGCCCCAAAGTATTGCTCCTTCATGTCACCAATTTCATAGACAATAAAAAGCTCAAGCGGTGGTAGTGACTGTTTTTTTTAAGGTTGCACAGTTTAAGTCATGCAGTGTTCCTTCTCCAAAACCAACATGTATTTGATTGCGCTCTATATATTAGTGTACTAGAACTAATCTACTGAAATACTCATGTAGCAAAGAAAGATGGGAATAATAAAAATAAAAAGTATGTGCAGTGTGTCAGAATTAATGTGCCTAGTGGAACATTAACTTCTGTATTTCTAAGATTTTTTAACCTTGCCACCTTAATGGTGTTCTGACACAGCATTTCACATTTAGTATTTTTCTTTTTTAAAGTTCAAAGTCATAATGAAATAAGGATGGGAAGGGGAGGGGTAAGTGGAAGAAAATAAAAGAGGACCAGGAACAATAGAGCTGAGTCCTTTGCTTTGTGAGTAAAGCTCATAAACACCTTGAACTAGTAACCTCATACATAGGATGAAATTCAGAGCACGCAAGCATAGAAAGCCATGCAATAATTGGGCAAAAAAAAGACTTAAGAAATTTAAGTGATGCATACGCAGAGCTGACCCTTAGTCTTACATGAATTTCACCCTCACATAGCTGCTTTTCAGTGCTTGAAACACTAATACATTTGTATGAAAAATCCCATATATCTGTATTTTGTTTTCATGTTTAGCTATGTATTTCTGCTGCACATGTGCTGAACCCTGTGCTTAATAGTGAGCAGTCTTTACTGATACATTATTTTTGAAAATGTCTAAGGCATTTGTGATGTTAAAGGCTCCTGAAAATCCAAACTCTAAGAATGATTTTGAAAACAAATGAAATTGAGTACCGAATCTATTCTGTTCCCAACTGCAAATTACAGATGAAGCTTTTCATGCTCCGATGCAAAGAGAAATAATGAAAACTTATTTTTGGCAACAAACCAGCTGGGGAAAATTATATTCCAAACTGCAAATTTTATAAAAATTGAGAGTGTGAGAACAAAAGAAAAAAAGAAAAAAGGGTGGTTTGTAACAAAGACAGTTGTACAAGCGTAGCTGTGTTGGGCATACTAATCACCTGCTGCATCAGGTTAGAGAGGACATCTAAACCGTCATGGAATCAGAATGTACCTACTCCATCTTCCAGGTGTTTGCGTTCCCCCGTCTGCCCCGCGTCCCGCACAGGTGCACTTTCCTGAAGGCACAGGGGCTCTGTAGGATTATACAGCTCTTTCTGCCCAAAGGTGATCGCAAGAGGTGGTCTGCTGGCAGCTCCCCAGTGGAGCACTTCTTACGGTAGAGTTGAAGTGATGAACCTTAATCTTAACAGAGAAAAAAACCCAAAGCATCCTTGATTCATTAAAACAAACTTGTATCGGTTGTTTTGAAATTGTATCTTTTAAAATACATTTTTTAATTAAATAGGAGAGCTCAGGCTTTAAGGTATTCCTTCATTTTCTGGCTGAAAAAACTCTTTGCAGAGCTAAATTGAATTGTGCAGAAATTTTCATGGCCAAGGACATAAATATAAGAATCAATACAGAAAAAAAAAAAGAAGATGATTCCAGATTCTTCCCCGTCCCAGATTTCCCCATAAACCTGAAGCCAACACACACTTTTAATCAAGGATATAACAAAGTGTGTGCTCAGGTCACTGAAATGAACAAGATGTCTGGTCTCTAAGTTTAATTAAAAGATTTCTTCATTGAATTGTGTTGTACAAAATTCTCATTTATTTTATGTTTGTTGTAATTACAAGTGGTCTCTTGTCATGCAGCTCTACACACTTGTCTCCTGAACCTGTCTTTAATCTGTATGAGGGGCTAAAAGGCACAAGTAGGACATTAATCTCCCTAAAACAACTTTCTCTCTTGCACAGGTTTCCAACTAAATAGAAGTCTGCTAATTTCTGAAAAATGTAGCTTTAGCGAGCGTGGACTGACTTTCAGTTTCTCACTACCCCTGTTCCCTTTACTGCCCTCTTGGCTTCTTTATCTATAATTGTACCATAGACTAAATTCACTGAAATATTTTAAACCCATGTTTAGTTGTAAGCATGTGCTTAAATCCCGCGGGCTACAACAGGAGTTAAGTGTTTGCAAGTGCTGTGGTAAGTAGCAATGAGATCTATCTGCCGTGATGGTTCAGGATGTTTCAAATGGGGACAGGTCCCTTCTTTGTGCTTTCTGTCTTGTACCACCAAAATTGTACTCAGCTGCCCGCGAGGATGAGTTTGTCCTTTGATAGCTGTCACTGCAAATATGGTGTCTGGGCGTGCAAAGATTCGACATCTATTCATCCTTGACAGGCAAGATTGCACTGGGCTGTCTTGTTAGTAGGGTCTTGACAGCAAGAATGTTTTGCCCTGTGGGATTCGTGGGGGGCTTTGAGTGATTACAGAGTGGACAGACATCAGGAATGCTTTTGGGTTGCCCAGTGCTGGGAACTAGATGTATAGCGCTTACTGGGAAAAAGTGAGTGATGACTTATTAACTCCATTATTGGTCACCCGGCCCTGCTCTGTTTTACACCTGCCTTTACTGGGTCAAATTGATGTGAAAACAGGCTGTGAAGGTGTTTATAGTTTTAATCAAAAAGCCAGATGGATTAAGCTAAGAACAGAAGGACTGCCATCTCAAATTAAACCAGATAGGCTGAGGGTCCATCCGACCCTCCATCCCCACTGGAAAGGTCAAGCAGAGTGATTCTTCTCCAAATACTTCCTCCCACCTTTCAGCACACTAAAGATTAGGGACTTCCTGCACAAGCGGCTGCATCTGAATTGTCACATTTAACAATCCACAAGAGAACTATAGTCTGTGAATTTATAGGAGCCTTGTTAGATATCCATAGCATCCTGTGGAAAGGACTTCCAGAGAGTAATCCGGGTGTCTTCCTATTCTTTCTGTTATTACACCAGCAACACTCTGCAGGGCTGTTACTACCACACTCCTGAAGTCAGTATTACAGGCTGTACGCAGTCACAAAAGTACAATTCTTTAAAGCAATTGATTAGCATGAATCAGAGACGATGCTCTGAGGACTTCATAAGGAGAAGACATTTGTGTGGAATAAGCAATAATATTTGTGAGTTAAATTTCATCAGTTGTGCCTCTCTTTCTTGGAAGTGGCTGAGTGGAGCTCAGTTGCAGAGAGAGATACTAGCAATGCTTCCACCAGAGCAGAAAACGGATGCAAGGATTGCCAGTGCCTCTTCTGCAGGGTCCCAAGTGCTCTGTGAGGTTTGGCTGCCCTTAATTCCTGTTGCAGATGAAGGAAATGAGCTCCTTGTAGAAAGTTCTTTGGTCTTTAATGTAGAAGACTGCGAACACACTGAAGAGACATAACTGCAATTTAACAATTCTAAACACAATGCCTTTGTTTTTCTCTGTGATTCCCTTTTCTTACTCTTTATATAAAATTTGGTCCACAGAATTCAGCTGCTGCAGAAAACTTTCCGCAATCATTTAATTCTCTGGTATACCACAATTGCTTTTCATCTACCACTAGAACAAACATACTGTACAGAGCTCATTGAGGCAAAACCAAAAATCCCTCTTACTTTCTCAGTGCTATTAGCTTTTTAGCTGTCGTAGCACCTTGTATTGAAATTCTGCCAAATACTCCAAGCTAAGCAGAGTGAACATATATCAGTAGGGACCTCTGAGAAACACAAGCTATTTCAGTATTTGGCATACGTTTCTCTGAATCAACTCAGAACAAAGCAGGGTGGCAGCAGAATAATACGCTGGTGTTAGAGGCTTTGCATTTTGCAGAGGTACATCGTGTTTCTTCCTATTTGTGGTGATTAAAAATCCCAAGTCACTTTCTAGAAAGGAAATACTGTGTTGTCTTGACTTAACTATAGTGCTGAGCAGATCTATTCTGGATATATACTTGTCCTGGTTCCGGCATTCCAAACCACGACAATACTATATACAGTAGTTTTAGTTTTTCCAGGTGATACTGCCTTTCTCAGCTTCTGACCTCTGTTTTCGACTCTTACACTTCGCTCCTCACTGACAAAATGATGGCACTTCACTGTAAACTGAAGATATGGCTGCTGTGGTTATAGGACCATCTCTCCATCTCTTCCCCTGCACCCTCAGTTGCTGATTCTCGGCCTGTATTTATGCCATGTGATACGAGAGTTCTGTTATCCCCGTTTCCATAGATGAAGAATGAGTAATTAAGAGACTTGCCCATTAAAAGAATTACATGACGAAGAGAGTCAGACACACTCTGCCTTGCTGCCAAGGCATAACTGATATACTCCCCGGCATGTGGGCTCAAATTTGTTTAACTGTCTCATCACATTTCCTATTTTCATTTTCTTTCAGACTAACAGCTAAAGCCGTCGCTGTTCTCTTACCAATCTTGGGAAGCTCGTGGATCTTTGGGATTTTGGCTGTCAATGCCCACGCATTAGTATTTCAATATATATTTGCTGTTTTCAATTCACTACAAGTAAGTACCTGGTGGGAAAGTTTATGGCTACTGAACGGCTGCTGAGATCCAATGAACAGATCATTCATAATGTTTTCAGATGCTTGTGTTTATTGGGTTTTTTCCTATGGTCCTTCCTCTGTCTTTTAAGTCTGTGCTGACCATACAGCGCTGGCAATTGTTTAGTGTTTGTATGAACAGAACTTTTATCCCGCTCCTTAGTGCTTCCAGTAGCAATAATTAAATAAATGAGATGATGAGCTAGAGAAAACAAATTCATTCTTCCAGCACTGTGTACCACAGGAAAGATTTTTTAGTAGAGATACCAGAACAATTTTTCAGTGTCAGTTTGACGCTTCATTACTGAGACTAAATGAAAGCGAAGAGAAGTTTGTGGGTATCGTGCAGCGTAAGGAGAAAAGCGGAGCTATTCCGCATGCTGCAGAAACCAGCATGTGACTCTTGCATGCAATTAGACCCTCCTCGTCTTAAGACACCAATCCAGAAGAATAGCTCTGTGCAAGAAGGAATATAAGCATCTGCTTAGCTTTAAGTGGATATTTCAGTAGAGGCATAAATCTATAGCTGTATTACAATTCCTTCCCGAATAATGATTACAAAGAGGAAAAAAAAAAAACTTTTGTAAATCCTTTTTTGTGTCAGGAAAAAATACTGCTACGGTCACAAAATGAGTTCAACAGAGTTCTCCCCATAAGCTGATAAGAAAAGTTCAAATTTTCATCCAAAATAAAAAACATAAGTTTGACTGAATACTTCCCAAAAGAAAATAAAATTATTTTGGGTGGGAAAGGAGATGGTACTTTTTCACTTTCCACTGGACAAAAAGCCCAAAGATAGCAAAATTCTTTTGTGAAAGTTTTCCTAATGCTAATACTGCTGTTTTCTAAAGTGAAAAATATTGATCTGGTGTTTCCCAAAGAGCATTTCCCTCTGCCTTTACCTTTGCAAGCACAGACAGAAAGTTCTCTTACAATGAAAACAGAATTCTGGCTCCTTTTCAACCAGATTTCTCCTTTAGCACCCCAAGGTTTAGGAGATGCTGTTTTACAGGAGGTAAAAGATCCAGACAAGCCTCAGAGTAACGTAATGCTTCAGGTTTCTCCAGTTTAACAGGGGGCACAATTTGGCCCACTCTTCGATATTTATAGCTCTCCAGCTACTCAATACCTGCTTCACACAATACTGTAAGAAATACATTATTGTATTTCATTCTTCACAAGCAGTTCTCACCCTTCTCCCTTTTATCTGTTTTCAGGGATTTTTCATGTTCCTGTTTCACTGTCTTCTGAATTCAGAGGTATGTAACCAAATGGTGTTAACAAATTTGGTGTTACCAAATTCAAGTAACATAGGTGTAAAACAAGAAAATACTTCCTCTGTTATCATTGCCTGTTATGCCACTGATTTCTTTTTTTTTTCAATTAATGCATGACTGTTAGTGACTTCGTGAGTCACGGCGTTTTGAGCCATGCCTGACATTTATTTTATTTAACATTAGAAAGGTTGTTTTTTAAAAAAAGAAGATAAGAGAAGGCAGCTGAAGACTCAGGGAAGCACTCCTGATGTCTGGAGGGGCTGAGCAGGGCACGGGCTGTGCTGCTAAGGGAGGATGCTTAACCAGAGGGAGCAGGACTCACTCTGGCAGTCCCCGCTGGGGGGCCTCTGGCTTGGTTACATCTGTGGCTCCAGAGAGGAACCACATAAATGTTTTTTCTCAGCAAAACACGCTTTTGGAAGTTACTCATGCAATCCTTAATGGGAAACCAAACAGAGTAGAACATATTCCAGGTATTTTTCTTGGAAGGAAGTTCGGGATTTCATAGTGGACCAAGAGGCATCTTTTTGCATTAAGGCTGTCTCAGAGCAACTCGGGCAAAGCCAAGGCATGGCTGATGGAGACCGTCTCTGCTGGGCCTGGAGCTTGCAGCATCCTCTCCTCCCACAGCAGATAGCAGAAAACGTTGAGCAGTGTGTGTTAGTGATAATGAAGGTTTCTTATGGAAACCATTCTCAGCACGCGGATGGGGGTACTGCTCAGTGAGCACCCACATAGCTTTGATTCCCCCACGACTCACTCTCCTGGCTGCTGCTAACTAGCTCTGCCCCATAGCCTGCTGCTCCTTCCTATGCAACGAGAGCACTCCACCTCTTCTGTGGAGATGTTATTTATTAATGTTTGCCAACCTATTCTGTCTTAGAGCATCGATATGATCTTTGCTACAATCAGTTTGGAGAAGCGGCACCGACTGTGAAATTCTTGATCTTTATTGAAATCAGCTGAAGTTAAGCAGGCAGGTTAAAGATAAGGAGGAAGAATATTTCTTTATTCTATTCTCCCCCAGACTCAGAAAGCTTTCTTCCTGCTGTCAAGCCTCAAACACCTTACATTAAATACAAATATTTGAATTGCTGCCATTTTTCCAGGAACCTCATGAGAAATTACATTCAGAAACTTTTCAGAATTTGTATTCTCAAAAACCAGTTCATATATAGCTAATGTGAACTGTCATTTTTGGAGAGCGGGTCTTACTGGCTCCATCGTATGCTGTGCATATCTAAAATACTTCTTCAGCTAAACAATGAGAATTCTTTTTGAGAATTTTGTTCTTACCATATGAGTCTTACCATAGAAGTAAAACTCAGATACTGTAAAGCGAAATCTGCAGATATTTCCAAGTGGTTGGGTGAAAACGAGAGCTTTATTCCCAGTGTTCCTGGACGAGAAATGCACAGCCGCTATAAAGAAGCGCAGGAGAATGGGGGTGACAGGGCGCGAGCAGCCTCTCCCGCAGCACACGTCCAGCACCAGTGTCACCCCTGACAGCTCAGTCATCAAAGCCCCTCGGCCTCCCTCAGCAACGTGGCTCTGTGCCTCGCTCGCACCCCTACTGCCACTCCGAAAGTGTAGTTTTCATCTTTCTTACTGCAGGTTGAGCTTCTTATTTCCTGTTTTAGCTGCTACGTGTATAAAGAGTAGATAATTCCCTTCCTCTCTGCAGGAAAGGGAATACTGTAAGACTTACCGTGTCTTCCCCCAGTCTTCCCTTTGGATTAAACCTAAGCTCCTTGCAACGTGTGTTTGCTTCACCTGTGATCACCCTCATTGCTCTCTTCAGGGCTGTCTCCAGCTGGTCCCTGTTTTTCCTGGGATGTTGGACGCAGTGCTGTAGCTGAGACCATGCCTGTGTACAATAGGGAGGAAAGATTACTTTGTGTGTCTTGCAGACTATGGCCCTCCTGACAAGATGTTCTTTATCACAACATCGTAACACTGGTCAATCATTTCCAGCAATATCATATCAATCCTTGATAAATCTCACCTACTTGCCTAAAGAATGAGTCTCACCATCTTTTCTTTATGCAGCTGATTATTTTCACCCCGGTGCAGAATATTCCTCCATCCATAGGGAATTTCATCCAGCATCTTTAAATAATTTCAGTTTTCAAACGGCTGGCAGCTGGCTTAGGACCTCATGGCATCTGGATCCCAGCAGGGCTGCACGCGCTGCAGGGAGAGCCTGCCCGAAGGGGAGAGCTTGTGGTCCAGCCTGGGGCTCTATGTTCAGTTAGAAAATGTGAAAGTTATACAATGCTTTGTATTTAACGTATGGGCACTTGAAAAGTAAAGGTGAATTTTAAAATAAGACCATAAATTTAAAAAAAAAAAAAAATTAGGGGTGGATTGTTTGTTTGTAGTACAGTGACAATGTGGAGGAAGAACAATGGGGAAATGATTGTAGGCTGCGCCTGTGAAAATAAACACAACTTTTTCAAAAGAAATCTATCTGGTTTCATTCTTTTTCCCAAAGGTTAGAGCTGCCTTTAAGCACAAAACCAAGGTCTGGTCCCTTACCAGCAGTTCAACTCGCAACATCAATGTGAAGCCCTTCAATTCAGACATTGTGAGTATTCCTCCTCTCTTTTTCCCCCCTATTGTACTTGAAAGTGTTCCACATTAAATGCTGTTGGGAAGAACAGGACACAAGAAGGCACGTGGGTATTTTTAGGACGTAACCTAATGCATGGTGTAGACAGGTGGAATCAGCAAGTATTGAGCTGCAGCTACAATATCTGTTTTGAAAACGAAAGACACAAATTCTACTTCCTGGTAAACTATCAAATAAAAGTAAACAAAGGTTTACGAACTCTGGAGTATGGTGCAACAAGACTATTCCCGCCAGTCGTAATGGACTTCGTATTATGCATTCAAGCAGCATTTTGGCAATGTATTTGTCTGATGATGATGGCTTTTTGATAGGGCACTTTTACATTTAAGCCTGAGGGATAAAATCTTAAATAAATCAACACGTGAATATGCTTTTCTAGCTCTCCTTAAATTGTTTTGAGGCAAAAGACATTTGTTTTTATAAAGAACCAGACTACTGAAGTGATAGGTATTATTAAGTGATCGCTGCCAATCACCTTAGATCCTGGCAATAACTGTTTAAAAATCCTTTATAGCATATGCTCTCCAGATACTGTGACACGCTGTAATGTAAATAGATGCTTTCAAGCTTTTACTTCATCCAGACATGAGTGGTTTAGCAAAATAAATAAATCTATTTTCAATATTATTTTATTTTCCAGATAACCGGGAACAGGCCAGGCACAACCCCCACAAAGCTGAACACCTGGGATAAAAGCACCAATTCAGCCAACCGCATTGATTTATCGGCAGTCTGACAGTAATACCAGCTTCTCAGTGAAAATCAAGCCATACATTCAGGACCTCTGACACGGTGTCCACCCGTTTCTTCTCACTGTTAATACCAGCAGAAAACTGCCTTTTTAATCACTGCCTAATAAATTGGAAATTGCCATATTGTTTTGTTGAGTAAATAGCCCTCATCTGCTCCCTGAGGAACCGTAACACATTCTACCACGTGGCTATTAGCAACAGCTGTAAAAATAACTCGCACAAACATACACTGGATGGTTTTGTCAGCAATGATGAAAACACTAGGTGCGTAGAAAGGGCTTACTGCTATCTGCAGCATTCCAGCTCCCAGAACCGAGGAGAGGCAACATACCTCTGGAAAGATGGATTTTTATGCTCTAAAATGAAATGCTTCCCATTGTGATAGTGTAATGGGGCTATTTTGGTCTTGCTGTGCACTCTCTGTTTACATTTATTACCTTACAGAATCCAATTATCGAAGTGAAGCTTATTCAAAACACATAGTGTGGTGATTAATTTAAATGCTACAGGGAAGCCAGGACTTGAGGGAGAAGCAGGTTCCAGCTAGTCAGCTCCCAGCACGGGCGGGAATTACCAAAGCTAATATACGCATATGTCTCTATCCACATAAACAGCGTATGTAACACGTAATACTCCCATACGTGGCCTATTAGTATTTTCGATATTCCTGTTGACATCATACCGATAAAAGGCAGAAATGGCCACGGTTGTCCTAGAGCATTGCACAGGGCTTCTATCGCTGATTTGCTTCTGCTGACAAATCGCAACACAAAGTATTCGTATTGCTTTGCCTGAAGGTTTTGGACGCAATCAGCCGCTGTCCATCAAGTGCATTTCGCAAACACGCTGTAGCTTTTGGAAATCAAAACCTGGCACTGTGACTTATCTTTCTCCTTTCACTGGTCAAATCGAGACACTGAATTCCAACCACAAAAATGTAACACAATGATATACTGTGAAGACAGCCAGACTACAAATAAGTCTACGTATTGTTACCTACAGACATCTTTTAAATAGGTCTCTGCGGAGTCTTTTGTGGTTTTAAACTCTGCTCAGCACTTAATAGCTTCTGCTTTAGTACAGCTATGAAGTATCTTTCAGGAGAAAAAAAAACACTGTAATTCTTCTTTTGACCAGTGTTTTGTAGGTTCTCAGAAGTGCTGTTTGGAGCACAAGGGGGTGCGAGCGCGGCTGCACCTTTCCAGCTGGGGGCAAAGCGGACTACAAGCCCCAGAGGTGGTCAGAGCCCCTAAATATGCCTTGCTCTCGGATTTACTCAGCAGCCAGGGTCTCCAGCGCACTCGCCAAAGACGAGGCCCCCTTCGCCGCGGGGCTCTGCAAAAAAGCCCCGCTCTTCCCCGTGCGCAGTACCTGTCTCCCTAACACACCGGCATACTGGTTTGCAGGAACTACCAAGGTAATTATATTGGCTTTCCTAATACACTGCGCTGTCAAAATACTACAAAAAGAGGGAAATACGCAAATGTTCAATCCCATTTTTTGTCTTGGGTTTGGGTTTGGTTTTTTTTTTTTTCCCTTAATCAAAGGTCGTATTTTCAGTAGCTCAGACCATTTCTGGTCCCAGTGAATCTGCTATTGATTTCTGAGAGAAAAGGTATTTGCACCCTAACGTGCAGGGTGGAAATTGTTTATTGGGCAGTAAATTTGTAAAAAAAAAAAAAGAAAATAAAAGTAAATTGATCTTTAGGGGACAGGAAACATTCGTCAATTAGGACTGAACTTAGTGAAGTGTAGAAAACATCAATGCATTTCCTTTTTGATTGATCCAGAACAAGTTTTCTCCGTATTTCCTTCCTGCACTAAATAAAAATTACCCGTTTCAGTTTGGAGCAATCTTTTCTACCTTCTGTGCCTTCTCCTGTTCCTGGCCAAGACTTGGTATGGTCACCAAACTGAAACCCCACAGGGCACCCAAGTTTGTCTGTGGACTGCAACACTGTACAGGAATTATCTTAGTTTCCCCAGATACATGCTGGATTTACGCAGCTGGAACAGAGCAGAACGTGACCTACTGCATATCACACATATACACGCATGAAATATATAAGCTTCTAATCTAGCAACTTCCTATTGCTAAATAATTCAGGTTTTGACAGTTCACTCTAAAAGGTGGGTCAGTAAAAGCTAAATATCTAAATAGCTATGTCTTTATTTTGGCTTTTGTGTCTGGCGTTTCCCTAGCCTTTTCTACATTGGACTGTCTTACAGCTGCACATATATGGGCTTTTCTTGTCCTCGGAATGATTATTTTTTCCCCAAAGGACACAGTGGAAGGAGCCCTTGGAATGTATGGAGGAGACTGTAACAGAACAGTACTGTGATAACAGAGTTCAGTCTTTGTATTCTGTGCAGACAACGTATTTAAGCGTATTTTTTTATACTGGAGCATGTGGGGTTTTGTTGTGGGTTGTTGGGGTATTTTTAACACTGTGACCAGGGGTATAGATTGAACCCCTCCTTGGTCATCTCTCTTCTAATCATTGTGTTATAGCACACACAGTTCCGTGAATGAACCAGAGAGACATATAAAAGCTGTTAAAAAAAAAAACCAACTTAATTTTAAAGACTATTCCCCCCTACAAAATTTCCATTGCCTGCATTTCCTCCCGTGCTGATGTATACGGGTCACCTTTGTCACTACCCAAGGCTCATTTGAAAAAAACATGGGACATACAAATGACAGTACCAATGACAGCTGTGTGAAGAGCTAAACCTGTTTTTCATCCAGGCATACCATATTTTAAAATCATCCACCAAAAATAAGAAGAGCATGAAAATGTTTTTGGTTTTATACTTTAGAATGTGACATAGATGTATTACATATTGCGGGAGCATTCATTATCCTGTATCTACTGAGATCCACTGCGGATAACCTGCATCCCATGCTTTAACTTTTGAACGTTACTTGTGATGAAGCAGTTTATCTTGTTGTTTATGTCACACAAGGTTAGGAACTAGAACACTGTATTTATAATATTAGGTTGGGGATGGGGTTTCTTCTGTTTTTTATAAACTGGTAAAAACCCCACAAAGTACAAATGTGTTCCATTGCCATCTAAGTCCATTCTTTTTGTATGATTCAATGTATTTTTGTTGTTACTGACTGCAGCAAATGTACTGAATAAGAAATGCTCAAATGAATCTTTAAACAATCTCTTCCTGTCCTCAGTCTTTTGAAGCCTGAAAATCTTGCAGTTTATTTATGGGCTTGTATACAGCAGCTTTTGCAATATTTTTTTCAGGACAGCATCGTTTTGTCAATGGTATGAAATCTTAATTGAATGAGATGTGAGTTTTAAAATAGGTAATGTAGCAAGAATGACTTTGCCAGTAAGTAGTAAAACAATTTAGTTTTGTTGTTTTTCTCCCAAAATAAATAAGAAATCTTAATTTCCTAAAAGAACTTTGTATTTGTTCAAATTGTTCATCTGACATGGGTTATAAACAACAGCATGACAATTATGGCTCCCCGTGAGTCCTATTGTTGTGATTAAGCAAGCAGAGCTTTACTCATAGGAGAAGTCCTACTACACGTGTCAGGTGTGCCTCGATAATGTGCAGAAAATATTTTTGGATTAAAGTTTATACCCACAGAAGATACTGAGGAAAGTCCTTCCCTCCACTTTAAGAAAGGAGCCTATTTTATGAAGCAGCTGCCGCCGATTATTTCTTCTAACCCAACTATTCCAGCAACCTGGTCAAGGTCAGTTCCTAGGTGAAAAAATTACATCTATGGATATGACAGATTCTGTCTCAGAGGGGAAACTTCTCATTCTACCAGATCGCTGAATATAGCAGTGTGTCTCACTGTGTGTGTGTGTGTGTGTGTATATGTATAGATATATATTTATATATACACACACTTATACCCACACACGTATTTTATACATATAAATATATATCTATTAAAATAAAATATATATACATCTTTCAGAAGTCTCTTTCTATCACCACACCAGCATCATCTTCTCCACTGTTTTCTGTGGTTGGGGACAGAGAATTTGCTGGCTGGAAGAGGGGGTCACCGGCAGCCACTAACTTTCCATGGCACTTTGCACTCTCCTGCAGCCAAGTAGCTGTAGCAACAACCAACTGCCACCAACCATCCATGTTTTTGGATGCCTGGGAGCGTAGATGGTCAAAAAGGAAGGTGTTTCCGAAATGCCAGGGGTTTTTTCATTGCTCTGCTGTTACTCTCCTGTGTGACCATCAGCAAGTAACTTTTCCTGACTATCCATTTATCCCATCAGTGAAATGAATCCCATCAGTTTATCCCATCAGTTTCACTCTATAGCAGGGCAACAGGTCATAATAAAGGGTATTTCCAAAATTGTGATTTTTTTTGAACTAATGCACTTTATATTCAAACTTTATCACTTTTATCTGAAAATGATAATAAATGATAATGATAAATGATAACTTCAGAAATTTTACACCTCAAAGACCAAACGCCTCCAAAAGCTTATCAAGAGAGGGGTGCAAACCTGTAGATGACATGTTTTCAAGGTTAAAGCTAGTTCTCTTATGATTAATAGGCTGCTAGCTGCCTCCTCTGTGTTGCATAGCTGCGTAGATGTGGTGGTGTGATGATGGGAAGTTAAATAGGAGGGGAATTATGTGATGAAAAATAACTAGAGCAATTATAGCCTGAAAAATTAAAGACTGGAATTTAGATAAGAAAGGTATTTCATCATCTTTCAATACCCGTTACAAAGAAACCTTCCTTTGTATTCCTCCAAATCACGTAGCAAGGCAAACATAAAGGAATGCTTTCTTGCTATTCTGTGAAACGTAGAAGGTATTTTTAACATTTATCATTCATGACAGAATAATAAATTAGATAATTTTGGCACTGCTTTACATCATGCTTGCTTTTAAAAATATTTTCATTATATCTGTGTTATGCTTGGATGACTCAGTGTAGTGTGTCATGGATAGTTATTGCTATAATTGCCCTTGTTCACACAATTTTCTTTCTCAATAATCCCATATGTTCTTGGAATTCGGAGGCCATATTTCATCTTGTCAAGGGTGATTACAACACTAAATGTACCACTGACATCAGCATCTTCACCAGGTACTGACACACGACAGGAATATCGAGTCATAAGGGTGGCTTTTAAGCACCGTTCAGTGCACTTTTTACCAAACAGCTTCCGTGGCCAGTTGCTAATTTGCGAAGGGTAATTCCCAATAGAGCAGTTCCAGGCTGTCTAGTTTACCAAAAGCAACCAAAGTTTTCTCTCCCCATGTTATTTTCTGTTGTTACTGCAGAGGAGCAGGCTTGACTGGGCACTGAACACGTTCCTTGAAGCATTCTCCAAGCTAAGCATTTGCTTATCTCTACTTACAAACAGAATAATGAATAAACCAGTTCAAGCAAAAAAAACCCAAAATATAATTGAAGCACAATGAGCAACTCTGTCACTGCAAAAGCCTTAAGTTTTAGTTTGCGCTCATAATATTCTGGAGGAAAATACACAGTAAAACAACACTAAATTTTTACCCTCCGGAACTGTCTCAAAGTAGCAAAGATTGAATGCTCCTTGAAAATCTGGGCCTTATGTAGGATTTTGACAACTTAAAATTCATATTATGTTGACTATAACATGTTTCCTTCTGGCATTTTTGTTTCAGATTCTGCACAGGTCAACTAAATGTGAGCACATCTTCTCACTTAGCCAGTCATGTACCACTAATTTGTCACATTTCACCATCTCCAAACGAGAAAAAAAAAAGGGGGGGGGAGGGGATAATATATAGGCATGTGTTCAGAGAGGAAAAAGGGCAAAGCTCAGGCCTCATACTGACCCACGGCTCTCCCAAACTCTCTGCTGACGACTGCGTGGGAGGCGTTAGGATCTGAGGCTTAGCATCTGTCAATATTTGCGCAGATGGCTTTCTGCAGCAGCAGCAAAGAGCATAATTATAAAACAAAGTATCTGTGGACTATATATTTCACAATTGGTGAGCTGAATATTGTGCATTTAGATTGTATAATATGCATTAAAACAGTCAATAGAATACACTGCAAGTTTGCCTATCAACCCCATGATGGGATATTTTTCCATCTTACGTTTTTATATGCCTAAAAGGCTGCTCAATATTGCCTGCTAATAACAGCAAGCCAACATACAGCATGCAAAAGGTCTCCCAGAATTAGTTCTTAAAAGCCAGACTATCCGTTATTTGATAATGCTATAAATAATTTCTTATACCTTCAAACTAAGGGGATATCAAAACTAGTGGCTGATTATCAGCTGTCAAAAAAAATTAGTTTAATGTTGGGAGCTCTCTAAGCAGCTTGCCGGAGCCTTCACTGCTCATCAGTTGTTAGGAACAGTGTTCATTAACAGCCTGAAGAAGAAAAGTTAATTAAAGATGTCAAAACTTCTGTGTAGGGCCAATGGTACTGAGAGAGGTATCACCATGCAGAAGATGTACATTGTGTGGAGAAGAAAATAGTTTGAGTGAAGTGTTGATAACACCAGCACTAGTAATTGACTAAATCCTGCTCGTGTGAAAGAGCAGTCTCTGAAGACCTCACATCCAGAATGAGTTGATCGGTGCTCTGGAAATACTGACAGCCAAATCTTGGAATATTCATCTTTTGAATATGGTGGTTATCCACACACACGAACCTCTACTGAACAGAATTAGGTTTTGAATAGATGCACCCATCAGCTTCAGTGGGTCTTTGCAGCAAAGGCTGCTGGGGAAAGCGTTGTGCTGCTTTAGCTTGCCCCGACCAGCTGGGGAGGCTCTGATGGTGGATGCAGCTCCCCACAATAACTTCCCGCTTTCATCAAACTCTGACGCACCAACTGCCCACACATGGCCAGCAGATCCCGTATAACTGCAGACAGTTCCACCGCCCTCCACGTGCCCTGCGCTGGCAAGAATGTGGTACAGCGAAGTACCACCCAGCGTTTCTCACCGAGAGCCCCTGAGCATCACAGCTGCTCTAAGGTCAGCACAAAACTGCCCAAGACTTTCCTGCTGCCGGTCCTGGACAGCACTCAGCAGCAGCCGAGTGAGTCGCTGCAGCACGCTGCATTGCCGGGCGTGCACACGCAGCGACACGGGGCACGACAGGCAAGGTCAGACAGTGACCCCCCACGTGCGCATCAGGAAACGCTTCATCATTACCTCATGAAATGTGCACTCCTCATGTGCAGAGCTGTGTTTTTATTCACTGTATGTCCATTGTATGTATTATATTTCCTGTATTGTCCTTTTTTCTGTCGCTGTTTATACCATCTCCAGGAGCGACCCTCCCCCAGTTAAAAATAGAGATTGCCCCGCGGTAGATGGAATATGTATCACTTACATTTTGCAGGGAAGAGCACAGCATTTCATTCTACAGCACCACTGCAGAGCCAGGATACATTACATGCCTTATACCTCCTCTCCACCACAGTGTAGTTGCTGCTTCTTTCCATAATAATGCCATGGAACGTCCTCTCTCTCAAACCCATTAAGGAAAATGAATAATCACAGAAAAAGTCAGGTCAATGCATTTATCACAGACAAAAAGCCACATGAGTGAAGCAGCGTGGTCTTTTCTTTTTTTCCATTAGGGGAGCAGGAATCACCCGGAGTGTCGCAAATTTGGATTTCTGTATTCTGTTCTACAATGCAGCTGGAAGAAATGTGTGAAAGCCGCTCTCTGTTTGGCTGAAGGGTCTCCAGTGTACAAGACATTTCTGTCAAAATCAGTTATTATTTACACTTACTGAATTGCTTGCCTCAGACACTCAATACAGGATACATTTGTGCTGCAAAACAAAGTAACTCCTGCTGTGCTTTGCCATCTTAAGAGCAGAGCTTATTTGGCTCAGAGTAGCCACTCAGGAGGATTTCAGCAGACAGGAAAGGGTGACATTTGCGCCACGACTTCAGGAAAGTCACTTCTATGAGTGATTTCTCTTTGAATCCACCGCAGGTAAAATCAAAGGAACTTTGGGAATCAAACTTATTTTCTAGCCTATGAACAGACTAGACCTGTGAAAGGAGCAGACAGCTCAGTCCCAGGCATGGAGCAGCCTGGAGTCCAGCACTCGCTGCCTTGTGCAGTTACAGCTCTGCTCTGGGGCTCAGACTCGGATGCCAGCAACACACAGATGTCTGCCAGAAGTCCCCACAAAAGCTGGCCCACCAAGAAGGACTTGCCTAAGGCTAGTGGAAGAAAGCGTGAGGCAAGGAAAACCTCCTTAGTCCCGCTTCCTACAAGCACTGCAGCCTTGCGTTCAGGCTGAAGCAAAGCTCCCCACCTCGAAGGGGCTGCCCAGCCCTGACGTGGTGCCAGGTGCCTGCTCCCTGCAGCAGCACAAGTGCTGGAGCATCCCTCGCCCACCCGCACCCTGTATCCCGCTCTGCTCTCCTCGTCCTTCAACCACCAAAATCCTTCTGCAGAGCTCGTGTGTGTGCACAGAGCAAACTTCATAAAATATCAGACCGTCCTTCCCCTGTAACTGTTACATTAGCCATAACTCGTGATGACAAACAACAAAACATTTTGTAGAGCAACTTTTAATAACGTCTTCCCATTAAGAAAATGTTTGGTCCTATGAACACCTAACTGTTCTTTCTGAAAGAAAAATACAGTCCCTCCTGGATGTGCATCAGTACAATAATTTAACATGGAAAAAAAGATCAGATAATTTCCTTCCTACATATCAAAGCTCTGCATTTAACAGAGCTGTTTTTCAGATAACAGCCTCAGTAATGGCACTACAAGAAATGCTCATTGGGAAGCTCAAAACAGCTAAACTCTAGTTTACTTCTGTGTACTATAATTTGTGAAACATTGTACTTTCAAAGATGAGAAAGTAAAAACTTAGAGATGCAATTTAAGGAGAAAAAAATCCCCAAAACCCAACCACAAACAAACAACACCCACCATCCCTCCCCCAATCCCCGAAAATAGAAAATGCCACGCAAAACGAGTCATACAAAGGCAGGCTGCAGCCCCAGTCTTTGTTTGGGCCAAGGGCGATAGACAGCAACTCACTTTGTTCTATAGAAGTGATGTACAAAGTATCACTGAATATACACATTTTCAACCTCTCCCTGGTTACCAGCGCAGTAGGAGCCTGGCCAAAAATATCTGCTTTCAGTCAAGAAACATCCCTGCAGAACTGGCGGGACACAGAGCCTCTGCTGATGGGCGAGAGTGCACATTAACCCAGTCCTCAGAGGCACGGAGATACCTGCCCGCGAGGGGCAGGGGTGATGGGGAGCGCCAAAAGGAGCTATATTTACTATTCTGCTAAATAAGAAATTCCCATAAACCACAGTAGAGTTGGTCACCTGCTGTCATGGCCAAAACCAGTTATTCCTTCAGGTTATTCCTGCCAGAAAACAATAAAATTATTGTACGTAAGAGTGAAACGAAATCATAATAACGCATCATCTGTATAACCAAGACCTCTACTTCTGTCTGCATAGATGCCAGCACTCTATCTTCCATACTGTAACTGTTTCTAAAGCTATTTTATTTCTTCCACTGATACAGTTTCAGTCAAATTGAGATCTCCTGCCCAATGCTGACTTTGAGTGAGCTGAAAAGTATTAAAAAATATGTAAACTGTGTCTCTTTGCGCCAATAAAGTTGCAACCCATGTTAAACCACCCTTGTTCAAGCAGCCTTCAAGGTGAGTGCCGTTAAAGACCTCGTAGCTTGATAGGCATTTGAGGACTGGGAAACTTTGCAGAAAGAGAAGCTGAAAGGTTTGGGGTGTTTCACCTTACTTCAACGTTCCTCATAGCTACGTTGATTACTGTGCTTAGGTCTGTATGATTTCTCTGCAGAGCATGAGGGCTGGACCAGAGCTATGCCCCCTTGTTTGAATTGCACAAAGGGACAGCATCCTGGTTTTGAGCAATTTGAAACCTACATTTCTAATCTGACCATTAGTTGCAAACATTTTTTCAATCCTTATTGCGTTTTCAGTTTGAATTGTATTTTTAGTTCACGACATTTTAAAATAAAAATATTTAAAGTCCAAAATTTCAGTTATCTATCTCATCTATTTGACAATTAACATCCTTTGTAAAGTGCGTCACTACCACTAGGCACCTCCCACAATGCTTTAAGAACTTTTTTCTTTTTAGTCACTCCCCAAACTCTTCTGTTTCACTTATCTGGCCTTAGCTATTCAAGTGGAGCCAGAGCAGATGTCATAAATTATAGGCATTTATCTCCTACATGGTCTACAGGTACTGCTGCTTTTGCAGCATTAATTTTGAGACTGGCATAGGGAAGAGGTTACGCTACCTCCACTTCTACCTTCTGCTTTTTCTTCCTACAGATGGTGGGTCTTATACAATGAAATTAATTACAAGTCAAACTGTATTTTTCTAGGATGTGTGAGGCAGCTGGTCTCTGTTTATGGCAATTAAATACGTTCATGGGTCTTGTTCTCTTCTGCATTCTTTCAAGCTGGTTACTTCCCTTCCCATAAAGACCTCTTCAGTTTATTTAACTCCTCGGGCATTTCTTACTTGGTCTTGCCAGCGCTTGCATCAGACACCGTAAATGTTCATTTCTGCAATGCCTACATTTCGTTTTTTCCCTTTAACATTTGCATCTGACATTGCTCTGCCTGGCTGGGGGCACTGAGGTATGCGATAAAGAGAAACTTGTGCTATCTATAAAGCCCAGGTGGTAAGTGGCCTATTTGTAAACACTCATTTACAGAAATCCATACTTGGCCGAGAGCTTTCTGAAAACACCCTCTCCACGAGCCCAGACGGCTCTGTGAAGTAGATCTTGAAGTGCTGTGAATTGGTGTCAATTCAGTTCGGGCAACTCGTGCCACCTGAGGGCCGGTCTCCGGCTGACTTCTCTAGCAGCTAACAACCCACTGCAGCCCTGCTGAGGGCTTGGATTCGGGTCCTTCCCTCCCCTCTCTGCTTTCTGCCCGCACTGCTCCCTTCTGGGCTGGCTTGGCATTTTGACAGGCAGCCGCTGCCACTGGCTGAACATCGCCTCTCGGTGCTGTACTTGCTTTTCCATTTTGAATTGGGCATAGGATGGATGATGGGGCTCTGAAGATACCAGTTTCTGTGGAAGGTATTTTTCCCATACAGATAGATCACGGGCCAAAACTTATAAGTAGCTGGTTTGAATTTATTACAACTAGTTGTCTAACAATAATTAATATTGCAAAAATCATGCTTCGCCCCAGAAGTTTCTAAAGCCCTTTGTAAGCAGGAGCACAGAAAGGCCAATCACTGGGTGCAGCTCTCTGCTACCCTCAGCGCCACGTGATGTGAACAGGCAAGGGAAGATTAATGGACTCCCATAATGAAGGTTATTATTTCCCCCTTTATTGTTCAAAAACCAGAGGAACACTGTGGGAACGTGGCCTCATCCAGGCCCTCTTCTACATCCTTGACTTGAGGCAAGCTCTGCTTGGATGCTTCTTGCCACTGCTCTCCAACTCAATTTCTCTCTCTCCTATCTCATAGTCTGCAAGGGTGCAGAAAAAAAAGGATTTATCTGAAGCAGAAACCCATTGATTCCGAGATTCATGACATCTGGATTTACCCTGCCTCACATACGCGCAGCTGTAATTTCCTGCATTTCCATCCAAGTCACAGAACATGCTCAGCCACCGGTGAGAACACAGGGGCTGCTCCCCAAGTCCGCCTGGCTCTAACAGCAGGTCAGCAGTCTCCATGGCAACCCAAACTGGGAGCAGCACTTAAAATTGATCTTATTAATAAATTCATTGGCATTCAAGAGAAATCAAGAGGCCCCACACTGAAGGTTATGTCAGGGCTCCTCTGACATAAGCTGCCAGAAAAGCATCTTTTAATTAGCAGCTTGCCCCAGGCCAGTAATACTCCACCTCCTACCACCGGTTGCACTTGATTGCCTCCAACTGCTACCAGAGACCACGACTTTCCCAGTCTCACATTAGTCCTCCGTGGGCCCCAGTCAAAAAGGAATTAAGTTTCACTGTTCTAGGAGCTGAGGTACCATAACAATAAGCATGACAGAAATGCCTTGATGGATGTACTGGCTGATGAATGCAGTAAAAGCCATCACAGCTCAATCAAAAATTCATTCACTTCCCTTTAGCAATTGGGGAGATATCAGGAGATTTAATGACAGACCAATAAACTGTGCCCTAATCTGTGAAAAGTATTCTCTTGAGCAGTTTTGTGTGCAGTATTTACAGTGCTTACTTGCTATTCATTATTATTACTATAAATACAAATAATACTGTTGATGACGGTGGTGTTTAGGGGCTAGCAAGAAACAAGGCTGCATAAACACAAAGGAACAGCTATTCTCGGCCCTGGTAAGTAGGATGGATGTGGAAGGGCAGCACACAAACTCAGGGAACAATAAACAGTAAAAGGTGAATTTACTCGCTGGTCCTTGTGCTGGCACTGTGATTAGTAACCGGAGTTTCTGAAGTGGCTCTATAACCTATTTCTATTAATTGCAAATATTTATTTAATGGAAGTGTCTAAAGGCCAGAATAAAAACCAGACCCCCGTGGTATTGGTGGCTCTACGTACTCTTAAACTTATGGGGTCACTTTCCAAAGGAGTATATAGTCTAAAGGGATGTTCACCCTGCCACAAGAGATGGAAAAGCCGACAGGAATCCAGAGCAACAGCATAAAGACTTTTCTTCATTCAGCATGTTAATGATATTGCTTGAAAGAAAGAGGTTTTTAATGGGGGAGGGGGGAGCGTGGCAAGATATAATCGTTTACCAAAACACAGTAAAGGAATGAAATCAACCTACTACCTAGTAAGTCCTTTTCAAAACATGACCAAGACGACAGACTCCATTTAATGTTTCAGTTTGTGTAATTATAAGGCAACTATGAAAGCAATTAAAATATCTTAGTCTTATTTCTCTCCTAACAGGACTGAAAATATGCTTTTAAACTTTTAATGGAGGCATTACCAAGGAACCGATAACCTGTGAATGTCCATGAGTGATGGTAAATCACCTGGCCCTGGATTTAGTTCTGTCCCTGACTCTGGTTTCTCAACAGATCCTTCTGTAGACAGTTGTGGAAGAGAAAACAGGGGAAGTGGAAAGTGAAGAAGCAACCGTTACTCTGGATAGCAAAGTGGAGGTTCAGTTCTCCAAAAAGTTGACACCCATCTTAAAGGCTGGTTTTCCTGCTTAATATTTGGGGCTCTCTCTTTTCTGCCCCTTTTCTCAGCTCCCTTTGCACAGAGCAGCTCTCTGTGCTGCCCATTCCAGAACCTGCTCATATCCGTCTTGAAGGAACATTTGAGCACCTTCTTTTGGAAGCTGTTCTTAAGCAGAGCCTTAAGCCAGGAATCCTATCCAAGGACCTGAATCCCTCACTGTACAGTAAGATTCCCAGCTGTATTCAGCACCAGTGGAAGATGACCGAAATTTTTGGTACCAACAGCAGTAAGCTTTGGATCCGGCCTTGACTCCCGCTAGTATCACTGAAAAATCCCTCTCTAATTTTTAGTAAAGAAGGGAAAGACAACATGTTAAAACAACCAGACATAGCAGTCAGAAATGAAGAGAATAAAAGGCTTTTGTTTCTGCTCTTTCTATAGAGCATGAATAGTTCCCGAGTCTATTTTGAAGCATCAAAAAATTCAGAACAAAAGAAGAAAAAAAAATATAAAAATACCCTCACAATTTACCAGCCATTATATTCAGTGTTCCTGGAAAAAGACAGTCCTGGTTTATGATCCAAATTACAGATAAGAGCTGGCAACAAAACAAACAGAATAAGAAATATTTTATATAAGGGAAGTGGGAGAAAAAGCACGTGTTTGTTATCTTGCTCAGAGCAGCCCAGTTCTCCGTCAGAAAAGGCGACATTTACAAACAGCCTTATGAGGAAAAGTAGATAAAAGAGAAAAATAGCAGACGATAGGTGGTTGAGGGGAAAAAGAATGTTTTTTCCTCCCTTCTACCTGGAAGGCCAAACTGAGGGAAGCTGCTGTTCTGCACCAAGCACATGTTTAATTTTATGTAGGCACAGGATACAGAGGAGCTAAGGACGCTGTAGCCCTTCTCCCTCTCCCAACCATCGCTGCCCAGCGAAACGTGCATCCTTCAAACACTGTGATTCTGAAACACACATGTAACGCACTCCATCATCCAGACTGGAGTAGCACCTGCCGCTATTTTCTAGCACGCTTAAATAAAAATGAAGTTAAGATGCTAAAACAACGCAAACTGAAGACCTGCATGTTCCACAATAAGCAATGGTTCTGGTTCCCACTGCAAGAAGTTTCTCCTGCCCCTATCTGGCAGCGCCGGACCACGTACGTCTAAGCAAAGTGCGTAACGCCAGGTACCTGCATGAACACTCTGCCAATACTGAGGCTAGAACGTAAGAATAGCATCCTTTGGATGAAGTGAAAGTTTACCTATGCCTTTCACTGAAAGATTTGATTGTACCAAAAAGCTTGTGTGGCCATTGGTCTTTAACAGGATACTCTTTCTATGCAAGTCACTCTCCTCAGGCCAAAAGGTGCCTCTTACTCATTTGCAAGTGGTTGAGCTCACAGATCAGTTTATAGACCCCAGTTACAGAAATACACCAAAGAGGCAATAGTTGCCTTTTTGTTCTCGTCCAGACAAATAAAATCTACTTGATGAATGGACTGTAATAACTTAAATGTTTACTATTATTACACTGGTTCTCTTTTTTCACTATTATATTTATTCCTGATAAACCTGCAACATTTTTTCTAATTTTCTAATTACTGCCAGCTATAACATGGTAGATATTTCCCTTCTTAGAATTTACACCCTTAGGATATTTGTTGCTGATGATACCCTTTTCCTTACAGTTAAGAAGAAGAATTAAAGACTTACATCCAGCTGAACATAAATGAGTCATATACATCGCTGTCAGAGTCTGTCTAAGGAGTGATTTGTGACTAGCCTTTCTCTGCTTCTCATGCAGGCAGAAATCATTAGAAAAGATTTAATCAAGAAAGAGTAATGAACTTGAGAGAAGCTGGCCAGACAAATGAGAAAATCACTTGACTTCTGTTAAAAGATGCTGGATTTTTTGAGTTAGACCCTACATTTTTTATGAAGTTAATACAACCTCAGTTGTCTATTTCAGCTGAACTCCTGTTTCCCAACTATAAGTCAAATTGTAAGTCAGATGCAAGTCTGCTATTCGTAGAGATCTCTGTAGGCAAAGAAGTATGCACACCTTTGAACTTGTAGATTTGAAAATCTGTGCTATTTTGGCCGCAATACCAGAATTTTTTATCTGCAACCTTGCTGCAAACTGCAAATCCAGAAGATCAGTCCTGGCTTTGAGATGTCAGGATGCCCATGAAAGCTGCTAGTACTTAGACATTTGTGACTTTTTCAAAGAAATTAATCTCAGGAGAATCAACAACCAAAGAGAAACAATATTAACCTGCTGACCACAGCAGGGCAGCCTGGGCAGTACTGGTACCAGAACGAGCACCGATTCAGGCAATGCCAGAACTACACTTTTTAATGAATGAGCACTTTTTAATGAATGAGCCCAACACGTGAGAGGGAACACCTGTCTCAAGGAGGTAAATCAGGCTGCTAGACCTGATTATATCCTTGCATGGTACCAGCAGTGTTGCTATTTTGCCTCTGGAGACGCAAGGGCTGTCCTGGTGCCTTGAGGACATGGACACTGCCCACATAACATCTGCTTTGAAGCAGTGGAAAGAACCAAACCTAGGAAATTTATGGATTGGGCATGAAATGTAGGCATCAAAAGCATCAGTTAAAGTGACTTGGATGGGGACACACGCCAAGGCACACCTAGGAAGGTCCCTCCCTACACCTTTCAGATAGGTCAGTCCTTGAGCAGAAAGGGCAAATGGCTCAAACTGTTGTGAGTGACAACAAAGCTTCCGAGATTCCAAATACTATTCAGAAGAGCCTGGTAGAGATATATAAAGCTAATTTCACATTTAGTAGGAATATGGACAGACACTGGGCATTTATCCCAGGGGTGAAAAGCCAGTATTTTATCTGGAAATTTACTCTGTTTACTCTTATAGCACTGATGTATCTCAGGGCTCTAAGGACCTAAGTGCATTCAGTACTCTATAGCACCCGTCTCATCCGCTTAGCCAGAACCACTCTGTCTAGTTCTAATCAGGAAGTTTGCTGGTCAATTAAGTAGTCAGGAAGGAGCATTTGATACGTGAGTGACGAATGATTTGGCTGCTGGGAAACGCCATTTAACATACCCTCCCACTCCATTTGTCTTCAGGAACTGGAATGTACAAAGGTGTAGGTCCTGTCTGCCTCCCCCTCATTTCCGCATTAGCAGCATATGCCTGGGGTAACCATTTAAGATCACCACAGAAAGGGAAAAGTTTGGGTTGTTTTTTTTTTTTTTTTCCTGGGGGAAAATAAAGGCAGAAAAAATAAGACAGGATTTTTAGGGCTAATACCAAAAACTATGTAGTCAATTAGAAAGCTACAATGGAATGACAAGCTCTTCTGTCATGACTCAGTTTTAATAGTCAGAGAAATGCAACAAGGGTCCAATGCTGCTCTTGTGCAGCAGCACAGATTTAAAAATAATTGGTTTTATATGAGCATTTACACAAAATTAGAATCAGATACCCGAGAATGATAAATAACTGCCACATCTAGGGAACCTGAAATCTACTGTGATTCTTCCTCTGAAATATGGGTATTTCTGGATGGTCTATAGCATGGAAATTCTGATGATGATGATACTCACATGAGCATGCTGAGGTTATTGTATCTTATTTGAGGAATGCCCCAAAGTTAAAAAAAAATAATTCTCCTGAAACTTGACTAGAATTCTTATCTTCCATTTGCATTACTTTTAATTTCCTTGTAACTCTTATCTTCCAGTTAAAGAGACGAAGGTGAAGCAGAAAAAAACAGGTTGTCATAAGACTGTCGTAACTTGACTGGCAGTTTGCAGGATGAGAAATTTTGGGATTGAAAGATTTTGCTCACAGAAAGGCTACAGATGTTTTGAATAAATATAATCTGTGACATCATTCAAAGATAAAAAAAAATTAATAATATGCTACAAATAATACAAATAACTGAATACCATCCCATTTTAGTTGATGACTCCTCCAATTTGAAGCCTAATGGAGTCAAGTAGTTGAAAAACTTCCAACAACATCAGTAGGATTTATGTCATATCTTATTCCGGAACTGGATGAGACATTGGCATTTATTAACTACTTCACAGTAACTACCATTCTTCAGACCATTTGCTAAAATCTTGTCACAAATGTTTACCACAATAGTTTGCCATTCACGCGTCATTTTTAGTTGCATGAGTCAGGTGGAAGTGACTAATTGCAAAAATATCGAATACTTACAAAAACGGAATACTACAATAGAATATACCAGCTAGAAAACATTTAGTAATTTCTTGGGTCTTTTTCCTCATTTGATAAAACATGTAACCAACTAGAAACATACGTATCAAACTTCGCTTCTGGTAAAAATTCCAACATTGGAGTAAACTGCCCCCACACTTTCATGACTACTTCTTGTGTTTAGGTCAAACACTTGAACGTTCTTGGGAAACAACACACCCTTCAATCAAAGTTTGCTGCTGAATTCAAGTAAATAATGTGATAATCTTTTGTTCCCATTGTTCACCTCAGTATATATTTGTGGTTCACTGGTCACCAGCAAGGATTCCAGAACAAGTCATTACTAAGACATCAGTTTACAGTACGTGCCATTGCACTTCAAAAAAGAAGAAAATACAAGGCCTTTATACAGAAATCCGATTTCCTAATGGAAATGTAAGAAGAGGAAGAAATACATTTGTGGAAGGCAAGCACAGATGCTGCATCTTCAGAGTATTTCTATATCATACATGAAAATAATTCCTTTCTCTGGCTCAATACTGTGTTTTTACATCTCCTGGTGTGAATCTTACTCTGGTTCTGGGCCGCGCTGATCCATCCACTCTCTAATGAATACATCAGGGACATTACCAGGCAATCTGGAATACTGAGGTGAGAAAACTAATGTTTTGCAGCAAGGTATATATTCTCTGAAGTGCAGCCTCTTCCTCGCGCTGCATTTTATCATGAAGAAAATTATGCTCCAGGAACAAAATGTTAACTTTTTTTACAAAACCCCGTGAGTTACACAGCAGTCCATCAGCGTTAAATGATTTACCCTACTCTGACGAATCTGTCCTGAGAACTATTTAAATGGAATGCTTCAAACTGAAATATGAAGGGTAAGGCTTAAAGACAGAACTGCAAGTAGTATTGAGAAGGTCACCCCTGCCCCTCTCTTCTTGCTAGACTCAGAGTGAAACAAAGTGAACTGAACAAGTAGCATCAGTCTGGCATAAAGATGATTTTCTGTCAATGAACTGTACCATTCCGTATTTGCTTAAATTCAGATGTAAAATCCATCATTTTGTCTATTTTTTCAAATTCAAAAGATGTTTCATATCAAAGTTAGAGCACCTTGACTTATCTCGGACCTGTGTGGTCCAAGAAGGTACACATAGACATCACAGTGACCAAATGCTCGGTGGTAGTTACCCTCACTTGTCAAACAGTGTAAGTCTTTTGTATTTCCAGGGCAAACTGGAAAAAAACCCTACCTTGGTCACATTATCCAAGAAAGATGTTATGAAACAAATACACTGGAGACTTGCCCAGTACAGGACATTTTGAAGCAAAGATCCAAGAGCTTACAGCCAAGAGCTGTAAAAACTTTGGAAAAGTGGGTACCTAATGTTAGAAAAATCTAAACTGAAATGCCTCATGGAAAATAATTTCCTATCTGCCCTCTCACAACTGCAAGTCTTGTGATCCCAGGGAGGGCAATTCATCCAAAAATCACATTTTGCCCCTCATAAGATACAAGTGTGCAAAAATAACTGAAAAAAAAAAGCAGGAATTGAACCAAACTGCCACATTTAATGTCTGTTACTTACTATTCTTCCATTACCATTGGTCTCCTTCTCTTACATTTTTTGATTTTATCCCTCTCTAGCACCTAGTTTTAAAATGCAAGCATGCATTTTTTTGCTAGAGCATCAAATGTTTACTCTGTATATGTACTATGTGCACATAGTACTCTAAATCCTTATTCCTGCTTAGTGCCTTGCGGTGCTATTGTAATACAACAGTAAAGACAACTGTAATAATAGTATCAGAATAATTACAAAAGGACATTAAGAATGTGTCCATAGAAATAATATTGTTATTGGTAGTTCATCCACAGTTTAATAAATCCCTTAATTTCCCCTAAAATCACCCCTGCAGGTCAGTAGGAAACAGAAGAGAAAAAACTTTATACTAGCTTAAATATTTGAGTCAAATTTCTGAGTTTCATCCTCATAACAATCTTGTAAAATGCAGTCTCATCTAACATCCGAGGAAATTGGAAAATCCACCTTACTCAGGGTCACGCACTTCAAACAGTAGAGCTGAGATTTGAGCCCAGGTCTCAAGAAAGGCATGTCTTTTGCTTTCCATGAAGAAGCCCTTGAGTCCCCACTACCCCCGTTCTGCGTGTCCTTTCCAGCTGAACAAGTACTGGGCACCTGCTCAGCTGCACAGCCAGGAACATGCTGCCCAGGCACGCACACAGGCTTTGGCCACTGAAGTGGGCATGAACATTTCCAAACATTGGGAATTTAGATGTGGAGGAACCTTGAAAGTAGCAGATAGTGGTGTGGGGTGTGGGGTTTTTTCAGGAAAAAAAATCAAAGGTAATAGATACCTGCAAAAGATTCCTCTTTGGTCACAAATGACAGCTAATGGTTTGCCTTTCCATTCCTGACCACGCTTAAGATCTTCTCTCTGACACTGCTGGCATTTCTGAAGGTCATTATGGCACCCATGTGTGACATCATTATTGACAGATCTAGAATGGATAAAGTAGCTGCGTTAACATGTTGAGATTAATTCAGATCCTTAATCTCCTAATAGGCTTCAAGCAATGGATGGCTTTCAGTTAAATTTTTGATGGTGTAAGAGAAGCTGAATTTCAGATGTTTTATTAAAAGGAAACAGAATTGCTGACAGCTCGCATCAGTTGACAGGCACTGTAAAGGAATGCATCTGTTTACCCACTCAGGCTAGATTTCAATTTACATAAAGCTTCAGGTTTATTGTCAACATTTAAAAATCTGACTCAAGTAGAGAGAGAGAGACCCTTGTCCAAACAGTGACAGACCTGAAGAAAGCTTAGAATAAACTCAGTGCAATCAATGAACACCGCTCGCTGATCAATCCTCTAGCATGAAAAATGGATCAAACCCTCTTCAAATTTAGAGTGTGATTCTCAAATATTAATAGGTGGCTGTGACCTACACCTCCATCTAGCCAGGTGGCTCAGAGTCACAAATGGAATACATCATGGTTATTCCCCTTCTTCCAAGCCCCCGCGAAAGGCCTGAGCAGCCCATGGGAAGCAGAGTATCAGAGTAGCAGCGGAGTTTCTCCGACTCATTCAGCAGGTTCCCGCTTGTCTTTTCTATTCTAAACAAAAGAAGGGGGAAAAAGCACTAAAGACTGTATGTTACACTCCAAAACACAAGGACACTGAGACGCAACCCAGAGTTAGAGTCAAGTGAAGGTCCCTCTCAGTCCTACAAAACCTTCAGAATAAAAGCAGAACTCTGCGAACAGCCAACTATTAAGAGAACAATCTAAAATCTATTTATTACTGGGGCAAAGAGCAAGCAGCTCCCACACTTCCTGACATTTTGGCTGGAGACCCTTCTCCCAGGCAGGCACCAGTGATCTATTATCAACGACATGAGTTGGAGAACTTGCCGGCTTTGACTCTTAACTGCTCAGAGCCGGGCAGTTAGGGCTGGCGCACAATAGGCAGGGTAGCGTGATCCGCTCTCAAGCACTGCAAGCTGCTCAACGGTGTACTTAAAAAGAGCATTAAGAGCTACTCTCTTCTTGCCTTTTATAGGAGGCATGAATGGTTGGCATTATCAGGTGGTGGCACTGGACAGGCTCAGAACACAGGAGCTGTCACACAGCACAAGGCAGAACATTATGGGTTAGGCCTGTTTATTCTATCTGCAGGTACTTTCCTGCAATTATATACACATTTCGGCACAATATACAAACAGAGAATCATTCCTCATTTACAGAAGGATAAAAGGCATTTGATCGCTATCTCCATCTACTAATTAGGCCCTATTCAATAAACAGCACGGGCACTTTTGTGGTTTTTGCTTAAGCTGAATTCAAGCCTAACCTGTGCAGGCACTTTATAATATGCCGCTGAGTACTTAGCTCTATCTTTAGGCAGCCAGGTTCAATTTTTTCATGCCATTGCACTAAGCATCACAAGGTCTAAAGGATTTGAACGGCTAAATCCCGCTTTCACAAGCGACTAGGCAGCTGGAAGCCCAAGTAGCAAAAGGCACCGAACAGACCTTAAAGTCTAAATCACATGGGCACAGACATTAAAATACACTTAACTCCTCAAATGCAAATGGGTACCTAGCAAAACGTTCAAAAAGCGACTACCGTCCAACTTCTACTTTCAAAGGATGTTTTTGAAGACACAGCTATGTGGTTTTGGCCTCATGTCACTTAATTACGTGACTTGGATTCCTAAATCAGCTAGAAGCTTTCACAAATGTTTCCTTTTCCCTCTGTAAAATGCCATTTATAATTATATTTGGGAAGGATATTTCTAACATAAGAGATGTCACTTATTTAAACTTTTAATGTATTCTATCTTTACACGGTCGAATCAGCTATAGCTAGGTAGCAACAAACTTCCCTTTATCAGAGATTTTGGTGCAATATTTTTATATGCTCTTGCGTTTGGATTTGGTCTCTAAAACAATAATAGTCAAATTATTTTCAGTATTCTCTTTGAATCCTTGCAAAAGGAAAATAAATCTCATTCAAACCAAAATGGTTTTTATTGTCCATTGATCTGTATAACCAAAACCTACAGCAACTAATTTCCCAGATTAAACTAATAAATTAAGATTGCCTCAGTAGAATCCTGGCTATTGCAAAACCAGGCACTAAGGAAAAGAGATTTACTGAGGTGAAAGAAATCTCCATCTTAGCTACATTTTCATAGCTCCTTTGGTCAGAACAAGCCGACGGTTATCAGAATCCAAGATAAAGATATATGATGTTTAGAAATGTCATCTAAGTTATTATTCCAGTGAATGAGCAGAGTAAGTGTATTATCAATCCTGGGTTCTTAGGCCAACTTAATTGCTGTCAGTAAATCAGTAATTATTTATGTAGCTTCTTTACAGTGAGTAACTAAAGGACTGAAATTATTTATCTCACAGTTGCTCTGCAGAGTAAATGCAATAATTATTTTTTGCTAAAATGTAGTGTATGAGGGTACATTTCGTTGTGGAGCTTCTGTTGCCATAAAGTGCACTATGGTACATCGTATTCTGTGTTCAGCACAATATTTTGAGTGCAAGTGTGAATTACCAACCAGCCCCTGTTAATATGAATTCATCTCCTCTTTGCATGTACTAGGCAGAACAGATATATATAAATATATGTATACACATAAAAAGCTGTTCGTATTTAGTAGATCGCAAAGGAGTTTCATAGGTTTCATTTTAAATTAGAAAGAAAATTAAGTGTTAATTTCAGAGGTCAAAGTGACTTGGATTCATTTGCCAGTCAGAAAATCTTGGGAAACTTTCCGAATTGCTACTACCATGCTGGCTCCAGCATCATTTGGCTGAAGTCTGCTGCAGCCAGCCCGAGCGCTCCCGTTCACTTTGCATTTCTGGGAGAGCTGAGGTCCAGCATCATGCAGTGTCCCCCCAAGAAATTCTGTATACAGCAAAACCTGGTTTACAGCATTCACTGTAGCAGTCACCATCACCTACTTTTCGGGTTGCAACATTTTGTCCAAGGTTGGAGCCAGTTCCTACTGAGATGGGTGGATTTTCTATCTCTATTTAATCGCCACCAGCAGCAGCCAGAGCAAAATTGAAGAATCTGTTAATCTGACAATCTTGCCATATACAGGATTAAATTCATAGCTCTTGAATAGTATCAAGAATGAATTGTTGGTACTATTCAAAAGTTCTCAGGCTAAGAATATCCATGCAAGTCAGAGTATCAAAAATAATGGGAAATTCAGCCGGATTCAATGCATATATTTTTAATGTTATAACACTAAAACCAATTTCTACACTTATTAATTTGAGCAGATACAAGGAATAAGGAAAATTGCAGACTGGCAAAAGCTGAAGGTGATGAAAATTGGATGGTTTTTTTGGACAGATGAATTAAATAAAGAGACTATAACAAGAACCTGTAACAAGAATCTGCAACAATTCGGACAGCCAAGATGACCGCTTTTTTGCAATCCCAATTTTGAAGCTATTTCATAGAAAAGAAAATCATATCAGAAACTCGAACGTGTTCAAATCACTCTCATTGCCGAAGGAGGTCAAAATAGCTGTACTGTAATTGCTTACCCACCTGGATGTCCTCAGATCCAGGAGAAACATCATGGAGAAAGGCGTGGCTGTACTATAGGTATGTGTAACAGAACTATTGACCTGATCCTATCTTGCTCTTTTGTTAAAAAAATAACATTTTCTAATTACAAAAGAACAGCCTGGAGACTATACAGACATGAAGCACATCAAAACCCATAATGACACTAAATGGAATGCCCAGAATAATATGTAAATTTCCAGTAATAACGACTTTACAAGTATAGTGAACACCTCTGAATAGATGGCTGTATGGAGTATAACATAGTGGAGGCTTTGAAGATACGCACAAGCCTTCTTACTAGCTCTAAGACTGCAGCAGTGATTTTCAAGAGCTGAGAACAGTCCTTCCAAAATCTCTACAAGCTTTAAGTTAAAGAGACTCCCTCTTGTCCTTCTTTTCAAACATGCATTTTAGTCCAGTAAAAAGCGGCCAGGAACTCCTGAGGAGAGCCTGCCAGAACCCAGAATTGCTGCAGGAACTAAGGCCTGCCATTTGCTTCAATTTTGCTACTCATTGTGAAGAAAGTATCAGAAGGCATTAGTTATGCTCTGCAATCATGGAAGCTATTTTCCAGCCAGGATTTAGGAAACCAGCAGCATCTTGCAGGAGCCAAGCTGGCATGGCTCTTGGGAAGGCTTCCTGAAGGCCATCTACATGGAAGGGGGAGGGAGGGAATCTGCAGAATATCATCTGGATCTGATTAAGGAATTTAGATGTGGCAATAAATGAATAATAACCACTACAGAACATAGTAAATGAATAATTCTGCTCTGTGCAAAATCCTCCGTGTGTCTGTTAAACATTTAAACACTATGTACTTTTCATTTACATTTAAATTAAACTGGAGTCATTCAGTTCTGAGGCAAACATCCATGAAAGTTGTTGAAAGAGTTTGCAGTACTTCCAAATGCAAGATAATAATAGTATTGTCTTGCAGAAGTACTACATGTTCCTGGAAATGGCAACTGACTGTGATTTCTTCTGTGATCTAATTGGTATGCCATTGCCTCTATTATTTCATTTTGCTCAGGATGAGCATAACCAGATGCTGGGTTTTCAGAACAGAAAAACGATGCATTAGATGTGTAAAAGCGAAGGGTTGGAACCATGATAAAACCCATTCCCCCAGGAACGGGTGAGAGCTCAGACCAGAGAAATTAAAGAAAAGTTAAATGATACATGTAAAACTGTTGTCCTTGAGACAGCATACAAGCCTTGGGAACCATACTACAGTCCACTCAAAACTGAGTTGGATTTAAGATACATTACAAACTGGAAACTCAAAAGAGGTTAAAAATGTTGAAAAAAAAATCTTCGTTATGTTCAAGGCAAGAAGGTCCATTTTCACAGAAAATAAAGCTCCTGAATGGCTATACATTGAGAATAATTGGTGTCACACAGGAAGGTTCTCAAATACAACTGAAGATTGAGCCTACTTACAGAAATACATTCGGTACTAACTGGGAGTAAAGCCGGAACTGAACCCCTGGATCTGTTACTGTCTGTGTCCTGCTACGAACATGTCCATGCTTCCAAGACAGGTTACTTCAGTTAACTACAAGCGTGGTTCACAGACTCTTGTGAGGTCACCAATAAGTGCCATGAACTTCTGGAAATTTCCTGCTTCAATTTTTCTTTCAATACTTGCATACGCCTTCACCTCGTGGTTTCATTAGCTCACAGAAACAAGGATCCTTCCGAAGTATGTAACATCAATGTCTATCAGCAATTCTGAGCAGAAGCTATAACCTGCGGACTGTGGGGCCAGGAGGGACATGTTGCTTCTCTGTTATCCGCTGGCCTTGAACAAACCTGTTGCCTTTCAGCTACCAGAAAGCAAGAGAAACTACTCTGTGGACATGTATAGCACCCAGTCCATATTTCACACATATTCAGCTTCAGGACTGTAGCTAAATTCAGAGTCATAGCTAAATTCAGGAAGCAGTCCAAGAGGGAAGAGGAAAATGTATACAATTACATGTTATTTTAATAAGCATTTGTGGCTATAAATCTCATCAAAATAATTATAAATACTGGTGAACACGCATAGCAGAAAACAGAATGATCAAATGCAAAGAATGATGCCATATCCTACCTGCTGCTGAGAGCAAAGGGCCACAGACAAACTGCTTGCTGTGATCACCAGGTCTGCTTTTACCTTACGACTCAAGGTCTTAAACTGCACTGAAGCATCTCACATTAGCTCAGGCTATGTAGTTAACTAATTTAACTGACATTTTATTTTAATTTCTTTGCTACAAGATCAGCTCCTATTGTTCCTCTGTGCCATCTGCAAGAACAAAGTGTTATCTTGTCTTAATTTTAATTATTGTAACAAGTCCATTCCTGTTATAAATTCTGGCAAAATTTCAGATCTTTGCAGAAGGCCAGACCAACACTTATCGCCAAGTTAAATCTCACTTAAACTTGGTGAAGTTTTGAATTGGATTTAACTGTGGCACAGACAGTCTGCTACATCCTCTGTTCAGAGCAGACCTGCATTGCATGGGATTCTACGCTGCTGCCAAAATACTTCCTATCTTATAGAATGAATCAATTTTCATATTTAAGGTATATACGGTCACATTATAAACTTTAAAAAATTCGGCTCTGGAAGAATCATAACAATTCTGGCTGCTCAGTTACTCTGTAATCACACATGCCACAGGATAAATACCTAATGAGGATATGCAGATACGGGGAAACTGGCAGGGCACTGATCTGGTTATCAGCTGGCTGCTGTAATCCTTGCAATGTAATCAAAAGTGAGAACTGCTGCAGATCAGGTGCTAAGGCATCCATTTTATGGAACGGTGTCGGTGGGCTCCTGTCGTGTTTTTGGATAGATTTTCTAATAGGAATTTTCAGTCATTCAAGGCGAGGGTCTGATTTGTTGACCACTGTGATCCTTGAAGGTTGGAACAGCTCAGCATCATCTTTCAAGCCCCATGTCCCTCATGTAGCACCGGTACTCCTCAGCTTGAATCATAGCATATTCACCTAGAAGAGATCTCCTAGACTGTTCCCAGCAGCTGCTGGGAAACCAATGTGTTTATTACAGGATAATTTATTTAATAACTTCCTTCTCTTTTTTGCTTCTTCCCACCCCAGTCAGCCAGCGAGCCGAACTTGTTCACAAAGAAAGCAGTGTTTGTGGATTATCCGCAAATTTTAAACCAATGTACCTAAAGAGGTGCCAAAAGCTGTATGGACAGGCTAGTATTGGTGTTACCGGATTATTTTAAATATTAAACCTGTTTCTATTCAGTGTAAGCAAACCCAGAGACTGCCTCTTCACAGGGAACCAAGTGGCTAACAAGCCCTTTGAAGAACTGTCTGAACTCTGCCCATCTGAATGTACACCAAAGCTGCTCCAGTGCGACTTTCTCACCAGCTTTTAGGTAACAGTCATGAACATACCCAGAAGATATAGCCATGCTAATTCTTCAATGAACTCATCCCTCCTGCTTGCGGACTTACCACAGGTCAACATGCATTTCTCTAAGAGCAATCTACAGGTTTTATGAAAATTTTTATTCAAGTCACATAAGGCAGAATGATCTGAGCAAGAAATAAAATCTGACGGTAAGTGAAGGCTTGCAATGTGCCAGACCACGTAAATTGCTTAAACTACTATGATTAGCAAATAAATCTATACACAATTCAAAGTATACTTTCAGACAATTCACCAAGGGCTATAATCGCACACCAAGGTATTCAGTAAGTTCCAGTGTGATCTGTTCAGAGCTTCCTCCAAAGAACATTATCACGTTATCTAAGCCATATTCTTTTAGTTATCAGTCCTAAAGCTTTTTTTCCTTCCAAATCTAATTCTCACAGTTGTAAGGGTTCCCCTCTGTCTCTCCATCTGCAATTATAGTGTAATAAAATGTATTTTATTTGATCAATATCAAGAAACACACTTATCTATGTACTGCAAAACAGGAAGGAATGTTATTCCCAGCTGTATTATTCCCAAATGCAAAGCATCAAACCCATTCATTTTGTATCTCTGATTTTATGATAACCTAAATCTATGTATTTCTTCGTTTAAAAAATAACTAACCCATTTGCACATGTAAGTACCTCTGCAACCAAATGCATATTTTAGCCTAAATAATCAGGAAGTCATCACATCTCCAGGAATGTCAAGGAAGACTTTGTGAACAGATAAGAGCAGGACTTACCCACAAGAGCCCTGAAAATCAGTAGCATAAAAAGCATGCACAATGCATAAACATCACCGCAGACTACCTCTAAATTGTCTGAAAATCTAGTGCGCAATACTGTCACAGTATAGAGAATTAAACCAATTTGAGCCATGGCCCACTTCCCTGATGGAGGCAGTTGGCTATACCTGTTCAAGGAGAACACTTGGCATAGCGCATCATCACATTGACATGTACAAAGAAGCCATTTAACCTTAGCCTATGACTTTCACATGTGAATCTAAAGAGCAGAATTGTTTCTGATCACATTTCAGGCACTTGATGAAATCAACGGTATTTCTTCCTTACAGATTCTCAAAAAAACAAAAAAGAAAACAAAAAAGAAAACACCATGATACCTTACAGGACACCATTATTTGGTTCATACTTCGCTTCCCCATGAAGAAGTGATAAAAGGGTCAATCTAAATGACGCTTTCTGATCAGACGTTAGTGACAACATTTTGACGGAGGAGAGGCAGAGGATATAGAGATATGAACAGGACAGGGAAGATGCATAGCTGGATGTTGCACAAAGGAAGGAAGGAAGGGGCTTACCAGAACTGTGGATGTATATTTGGCAGCAAACCCATTTCTCTGCAAGCTAATACAATAATGAAAAGCATGATACTAAACACTCAGCATTGCATTATAATTTAAGTAACAAAATTTTATTTCTACAAGTTGTCTGCTATGAAAAAGAAGTTTGTTATCTCTAAAATATGAGCTTTGTCCAAGACAAATCATCTGGGGGGAAAAAAAAGGCAGAAAAAACCAATTTTCTGATGGACAAAAAGACATTGTGTTTATGTTTCAGATCTGGCAATTTTGTTTTCCGACCTTCAATTATCCATAATACTCCCCCCACCCTCCAGGATAAATGGAAGCTTTTGATTTTACAAAGATTTATTTTTATACTCAGTCTCCCGTCGAGAAAGGCACCTGTAGCCCTGACAAACATCCCCAGGCCTCACTAATCAGTGCTTTTGTTTTCTTTACAGCAAATTTAATACTAAGGTCGAAGGGAGAGTCACGGAGACTGATGACCTCCGTTTAATGACAAATAGGAACAACACTGGGAGTATCAGCAGAGGCTGCACCTCACTGATTAAACAACATGCTCTAAGCCCAGCTGAAATAGCTCATTTGTAAGGGTGAGAGGTGAATTCAGCTTTCATGTCCATTTAGTCTTTGATATGCCTACCTAGCCTAAAAGCACAGGCTCCAATTAGTGACATCAATCATCTATCCCACTACTATTATTTCACAACAACCCCCTCATTTTTGATAAACCACAGAACAGTCCTAGCTGGTAGCAAATAGATTGTCCTTTTCACATCCAGAGTATGACTTCAAAATAACATTTGTTGTAGGCAAGAAGTATTTTTGACAGATATACCCGATAAATGATCTGGGGGAAAAAAAAAAGGTTTTTAACCATTGAGGATAAAGTGCTGAACCTATTAATTAAAATGGGCTTTGATGGATAAAATCATTATATATGAAACAAAGGTGCATAGTGAGAAAGGAAGAATAGAGCGAACACTAAATGATAAAGCTGAAAGACTGCTGTAAGTATAGATAGCTGATCTGAAACAACTGGGTGGCTTTTCTTTATCAATATGGTTTTGAACAATTCTGGAGAGAATAGCACTGAAGATTAAAAAAACCCCATGCATATTTCTCAGATGTTTTTTTTTAAAACCTGTCACGTAACTTGGACCACAGGCATTTGTGTTTATTAAGGATGCTTCAAATCATATCTTTAAATGATATTTACAGGTCAGTATCTTTTCCCGTTTCTTCCCTTTCCTTCACTGCAAAATACAATAAAAGGTATCTGGAACACATGTTATCCAATGAGATACATCGCTTATATTCACTGACAAATTCTACATAATTTTATCATACTCTAATATTATTTCCATTAAGTTAAAAATTTGCAAGACAAAGCCCTTAGTTCACACTCAATCCGATTTGCACCGGAGAAAAACCTGAATAACTTACAGCACAACAAAACATACATCAATCTGAAAAATATGTTATTCAGTGAAAATGTAATTTTTTTTTTTACTTGGGAAATCAGTACACAATAAGCATAGCAGTTCCTCCACAGCCCTTGCTGTCTGAACACAAAAATATGCAGAGTGCACAGTAAGAGAGCCCCTACTGGAAGCTAATGAGTTTACTTGTTACTGTAAATTCACACCGCCACGTTTTTGTAGACCAGCCAGGAGAAACGCTTCATGATATGGGCTCATAATAACATGCCCTAGTGTGTATTACTGAAAACCTAAGAAACCTGAAATCACAACTGTGCAGATTATCTAAAGAAATGAGCACAATGTGTTTTTCAAAAGCAGTGGGATATGTTCTCTCCAGATCTTCTAGTGTATTCCAAGATGTTCCTCTGAACTCTTTGACTTTGAGACAAGTGGTTAGACTGGCTAAGAAACAACATGCCTCTCCTCCCCCTTCCCCACTGTCACCTACACGCAGGGATGTGTCTGCCCGCACATTCCTCTCAGGGACAAAGCTCCTCTGCTCAATAAAGGGGTTAGCATCACTTCTTTCCTTTTCCACTAAAACCAAAATGCCTTATCTCCCGGGGTTTTATTGATCTTACTTTTCAAATACTACAGCCACACATAAAATATTTTGAAATAATCTAAATGCAAACCCCTTTGGTTTTCTTGTTGTACTTCTTTGATAGCTACAAATATTAATATGGTGCACTTTACTCTCTCTCATAAGCTCCTAGAGTATAATACCAAACTCTAACGAAACTCCGAAAAACAGTTGTCAGGCCTCAAAAAGGGAAACCTTGCTGGACCTTGGCTGAAAGTCTGGCATCAGGCTGCTACAAGATACTACGGGGAATGCCAGACGATGTCCCTCCTGCCTACTCAGTCTTAACCTTCAGGTCTCCTGCACAGTGTTGAATCTGCTCTCCTCCCCTAATGACAGAAGAGCTCGTAATCACGTTAGAAAGCGAGGGCTGAGGAAGCCCTTTTAAAGCACAAACCACCATTCACTGCTGCACATCATCTCCTGGTAACTAATGCAAATGAGTCCCCAAAGATGTATTTACTGTACCAGACAGCTGTACAGGAAAAGTAATGGCAGCTTATAGCTTCTGCCCGTAGGTGATGGTAAAAATGAGTTGCTTTTCATAATTACAGTAGTGCAGATTTTAAAGAGAGGAGAAGAAAAACGGTTCTTTGCTAAGGTTTGAAATGAGAGATTTTAAACCCCTTCCCATCATGGGGCTTGGCAATAAGCCAGACTAATGAGAAGTGGTACCTAACTCATCTGTGATGCCAGTCTGTATCAATGGCATTTCTTTAAAACAGAGATGGTCATCAAAATGTAGTTCATCAAATTAATGTAATCAAAAAAATAGCAAAATATTATAACCCATTAAGCACAAAGTAATCGGGACTGGGTGCCTGTAACACAGCTCTGTTGCAGTGTAAATGGCATGCAAACAGCACGGTGCCATGCACCCCTGTGTTACAAGACTTAGTGAAACTCAAAACAATGTCTTTGCTTGACCTATTTTCCATCCCCAAAACACAATGTAAAGAGGTACACGGGGAAGAGACCCTTACTCTTTGTGTATCCACCATCTCCACTTGCTCTGCGTCTTGAGCTTAGTGGACTAAAGTCTCTGTGCACGACTTCCAGCACTGCAGCTTCGCTGCTTGGTGTAGATAAGATGCAGCAGCTAACTCTCTTATGTGAAGAGAGTTAACTCTAAGGGTGAAAATGTCATGACTTGCTGGAAATAAACTTGGCAACATTAATCTTAGTGAAATATATATATAGACTGAAAACTAAAGAGTTGCAAATGTCATTGCTTTATAAATTCTATTCATGTATCTTTCAAAAGTGCTTTGCATCTTCTTGGCCTCCAAAGTGTTTTATGACCACTGATTGTGATTCTAATTGGATGAAGCATTTAAACTAATGCTTAGCTTATAGCACATTTCAGCTCACCTGAAGTCAGCACAGCCATTTAGGACATGGTTAATGTTCACTGAGGCTGATGCCTTGCTGGATTAGACTGAAAACCTTCAGTGCCTGAGATCATTTGACCACTGCTAAGATGCTGAACATAATAAAGAGGGTGTGGGAAAAGAATGGAGACTGGATGATGCACAGAACTGGCTAATGCTCTGCAAGTATTTCTCAGCTGGGAGTTCACTGGACTTTTTCCATATGAATTTTCTACACAAATTTCCACTTCTCTGATCCTATTCCTTGCAGGAATCTGGCAAGATTAATAGCTTAAAGCCTGGCCTCTAACATGTCTGTGTCAAACAGTTTAGAAAGCTTCTAGACTTGTGCAGTTTAGAAGTAAAAAAAAATAAATCATGTAACCAATATGCAATGTCTAAGCTAATTTGTAGAGAGAAATGCAAAAACTATTATTTGACTTAGGTATTTAATGTCCTTAACACAACAGTGTCAGCATTCAGCATTTACTTGCCTTTTTTCTTTTGTCAAGTCTTGGCTTCAGCAAATGCTAGAAACCAGCTGCGGATCACGATTACATCAAATTATTTTACTGAGTAAACACTGGGTCAATCCATTTTCCAAAAATGTCAACAGAAATTTTTCACATTTCTTTTAGGGAGTACCAGGCTGATTCTAAAGCAATTATAGTCCCGACAATGATGCTCCAACTGTATGTCATATTTTTCTTTATATTTTTAGCAGCAGTTTGATGAAAAAGTCTAAAAAATCCCCTAGGCAACTTCAAATACTCCTCTTCTGACCTTATTTTGCCAAACTTAATTAAAAACAGAAAGCAAACTGTTACTGATTTCCATACTGCTTTTTGTTCTTGTCAAGTACTAACTTAAAGACAAAAGGAAGTCGATGCTCTAGCAGTTGTAAATCTGAACTCACATCATCAAGTGCTTCAAAGTCTAGCAGCTGATTTGAGAGTAGATTCAGAATGAGTGATAAAGGCTGTGCCATTTGCATTTTAACAGCAGCTTTGTCTACTGATTTTTAATGTATTTTGTGGAGATTCATTCTCCGAACTACCTCTGTACCTAGTTTTCCTCTTCTTTTCCCCAGTTGTTTCCATTCAGAGCTATTGCAATTCTCCTGACTTCACTAGCAGAAGAAACCCAGGCTTCTTCTGCTATAGGATGGTAATTTTGGAAGTCCCAGTCTCTGAACATAGCAGGTGGGAAATAATTTTTGAGTGCGTGAGTGAGAGGTATTGCTCATGAAAACTATGGGGGAAACCCTCAGGAAACCTGAAGATGTTTTTGAATAGGAGTTTTTGCTGATGGACGTCTCCAAGGCAGATGTCTGAATTTGGCACACTGAGCTATACAGATGGCAGGCAGAGCCCTCAGGCGCAAGGAATTGTTTCTTGGCTAGTGCAATGCTGGACATGGAATTATACCCTTACTTATAATGTAAGTAATGTCTTCTAAAAACAGGCAGAGGAAACCGGATCTACTTACTGTGGAATAATTGGCATGCATCAGAAAGAAAAAGAACCCCACACTTAAAATGTAATTTCAGCTATCCTATAGCTCTTGCCTCCAGGGAAGAAAATTCTAAGACTTACATTCCTTATTTTGAGGAATGCTTCATTTTGGTTTCAAAATTATTTGCAGCTCACATTAGTCTGGTGGGGTCTCAGTTTTACTGCTAAAACGTAGTTAAACTAGAAATAGCCAGGAAACTGCATTTTGTATTTTCCAGCAGAAATAGAAATGTATGACACTTTTCCTTAAGTTTCATTTCTCATATTTTCAGTTTTTGATTCAGCTTTATAGGCATTTAATTTTGACTGTTGTTTAATCAGTTTAATTAGTACTTTCCATTCTTTCCAGCCTTTTGGACATATCTTAAACTTTAGAAAAAGTGCCAAAGTCCAGTTTCATTATGACCCTGGCTACTTTGAAGCTTTAAGCTCTTGTGGACATACCTTGGTACACTATCATAAAAAATTCATACAGGGAAGACAGTTGAAATTTTGTTGTTGCAGTTAGTGGTATGACTGACAGCATGACTGACACAATGCCATCATAAGCAACACCTTCAGCACAGGTAAAAGGAGAGAAAAAGCCTAGTAATTGCAAACGCAAGTAAGAAATTGATAAACATATTCTGCCCTTGTACATTCAAGATGTCTTTCTTACTATTGCTCAGAATTTGGCAAGCAGAGCGTACACTTGTCTGAGAAAACATAGAGGTTTAGCCACAGAGTATTGCATTTTCATATCATTTTTTTTTTTCAAGAATTTCTCTAATAATATGTTTGGATTATGATGGAGTAGGAATTTAAACTGCAAAGGGGCTCCCTGAACAAGCCTATGACAACACTCCTGTTTGGGATGATGACCACTTTATTCTGTTTGAGCTGAGTCCACTTCTGAAACAGGGCATGGAAGCACATACCTGAATTTAAATACCTGCCATGCAGAAACCAGAATCTGAATTTGTGGCTGAGATTCCCCTTACAGTCAAGGGAAAGAAAACAGTGTTTGTTATCTCAGCCTCACAAGGACCTCTGAGGTGTGCCAGGGGAATCACGCACTAGGAATGCCTCTCTCTTGCCACTGACTACTTGGGCGACTGGTTCAGATGCAAGCATCTACATTGCCACACATTTATAATTAGATGACATGAAGCCTACCAGGGAGCCTGTAGACAAAATTATTCAGGAACAGCTGTCTCTCGATGAAAAATGCTAAAGGCAGACAAGCCCTGAGATCTGGGAATAATTAGAGAAGGAATTGCCCTTGTGCAAAATCTGCTCCAAGTTTTGTATTATTTATATTTATACTCCCACGACACTCTGGGAGTTTTAAGGTACATTCTTGGACCTGCAGTACCATAAAACCGTCCTCTGATGAAAATACAGAAAATGTTAATGTCTATTATGATTTACATGACTGCAAGACAGAGAAAAATGCTTGGGACAACGATCATCTTTCTGTAATGAGTTGGAACTGGCCTCTACTAAACTAATCTTGGGGAGAATGGGAGAATTACTCAAATAATTCCTTTCTAAATGAGGTCTTCTAGTATATAATATTTTATTTTTAAAAAAGCACAGGCAAATTTCTCACCTTTATCCATTTGGGACTAAACTCTATTACTTCTTTAGAGACATTCAGAATATAGCTGCCTTTTATGCAAAATCCCTTTCTCGCTATGCTGGCAGTTTAAGAGGATCAGAAAAAAGCAACAAATAATTTACTCCCGGTTTAATGCTCCTTTAAATGGCCAGAAAAGAGTTTCAGTGCAAACTACAGTCAGATCTATTACTAGTACCTGCAGCGCGTCATGAAAGAAGACATAGCTAAGATTAAAAATAATAATCATAAAAATCATCTGTGGAAAAAAAAACATCTAAAGTTGTTATTCAGTGGCTGGCACAGAAAATGCATTCCCTACCTGAGACTAGTAATGAGTCATCTAAGCAACTTGAAATGAAAAGCATATAGAAGAAAAAAAAAAAGAATTTAGAATCCAAAAATAAATAAAGATGATGATTCCAGGCAGGTAAATACTTCAGTAGATTACTGAAAAAGATGGGATTAATATCAATCTTAGCTCCAAAGCAGAGAAGTTAAAAGTACATCTGGCAATCTGCTAGAGTTATCAATATAAAAATCCATGCTAAATGACAGACAGGGGATTCAAAACAGACCTTTTTTTTTTTTTTTCCAGATAGAGAGGGTCTGAAAATAAACAATAATAACTCAGTGTGTGAAAACATGGACTGGTAGAAAGGTAAAAATACAAAAAAGAATTCAGGTCTCCATGAAAATATATCAGTATGCAGGCTTCATTTCACACCAGTTTTATAAATTAAGATTAAGGTGTGGGATACAGGGTCACAGCATTCTGGGTGCTTCGAAGCAATATACTGAATTGCGTTGTAGGTCAGACTTTTCCAGAGACAAGAGAGAAAGCCATCTTCGAAAACTAGAAAGGACATATGAGAAATACAGGCTAAAGAAGTCACATTAACTAGGCAAAAAAATGTATAGGTAAAAAGAAGAGACTAATGGAGAATATTAATGTGTACATGCTACAGCCTACATGACAGTGCCAGGGGAGAGAAAGCAATGCTAATGGCTAATTGAATCTAGATGTAGATACAAGTGTGACATATATGTTCTTCCATTGCAGGAGGTGTAGCCAGAAGTTCCTGACTTAACCCCCCAGGGAGTGAGGGGATGTCAGTGAATTTCAAGCCTAAATCCAGGTCCAGACCTCCAATATCACGGGCTTCCATGTCATGGCTCAGGGTCCAGGACACTTGTTATGTTGCAGAAAAAAAGAAAAGATACTGATCATAAGAAAATTAATCAAGATAATGAGAATAACTAATAACTAAGAGAACAGGAGCTGCCCTTCTGAGACTGCAGAACATTTAGATTCAGAGAAGAGGAGGATACCCAGACGGTGCAATACCAAGGGAAACTGCTCTGCCTCTAGAAAAAAAGAGGATGAATAATGTGTCAGACAATGGTTTTGCTAAAGGTATGATTCCAACTACATCAGAAAGCAGAATGGTACATGATATGACAGATTTGCTAACATCTATCTACAACAGATCCATTTAAATGTGCTAGTTGATGGGAGGCTGCAAAGCGACAGCACCCACCCGGCGCAGACGCACGCGATGAGGCTCTCTGGCACTCTGCTGGGAGATGGAGTGACTGAAGCATTTGCTCAGTGTGGGCAAAGTCCTTTTGCCACAAGCCAGAGCGCTGCAGCACAGACAACTATCGGACACTGCAAAAAGTCTTTGCAGGGTCCCAGACGAAGGAATGGTGGCTTCATCCACCTGTCACGTCAGGAGGGAGCCAAGAGGAAATGAGGAATGAGTGACCAAGAAAGGCAGTGGGCTTCTGTGTCTTGAAGCCTTCTGATGCACGGTAGGAAAGATCTGGCTTAATCTAACTGAACACTCCGGGCTCAATAGAAGAGTGAAATTCTATAGTCTGATGATGTGCAGTGGCTGAGGCCACGGGACCTCAGGCTCCCTTCGGGCCTGAAAATAAGGGAGTAATAAGTTCTGCACAAAGGTGGCAGTGGCAGAGAAAGACGCACATGGAGTGGGTTTAGCCATGAGAATTGATGCGGGAAACCTATTAATGATCTTATGCAGGAAAGAAGTAAAATGGGAAGAGAGGTTGGAAGTCATGGGAAGAGACAACAGAGAAAGATCAACCTGCCACAGGCTTTTTACGTAATTATATTAGATGGGTCAGAAAGGTCTCTAAACCAGAGTTCAGTTCATTTGTCTTGGACAGAATCAAGAATGACTGATTTACAAAGGAGAAACAGTGGGACAGAAATATTTCTGATTTTTTTTTTATCAGTTTGCCATTTTTGCAAGAAAATTTTTGAATGAACATTTCTGTTGTAATCAAGTAGATCACTTCATGGGATTAGGGCCAAATTTGCAAACCCCTGGATACCTACAGGTGAACGTACACGTCTAGCTGGGTTTGCAGAAGCTCCTGAGCAAGTCAGGTAGACAGAATGTCAGTGAGTTGTTAGACCTCTGCTAACACGCTTTGGCACTTGGCAAATGTCACTGAGTGCCTATCTGAGCTGAACACTCTGCAAATCTGACTCCTGACAACTACTGGCTACTAAAGCCAGTGATGAGCCAGCACGAGAGGAAAGCCAAAAATACTATATCCTACAACTGTATATTCCGCTGTTTGAATTTCACCCACAGCTCTGGACGCTTTATATTATTTTGAGCTACACCAAATGTACAACTGCTCTGTGTAGCAGTAGTAGCCTGAAGTAGTTGAGCAATGCAGCTAAGTCTGGTTCATCTTATAAACTCACAGTGGTGAAGTGAGTAGTACGATGGCCCTGAAAAGTTTTCAGTAATATAACCAAAGCAATTCGACATCTGGAACAGCACATACGCTTTTCAACAGACAAGTGAAGTCTTGGTGGAAAACCAGAGAACAGTTAACTGGTGCAACAAAAAAGAGCATCTATCCATTTATAGATACACTTAAATTATAACTTTATATAATCATTATATTACATATATTGCTGTACACATGCATATAGATCAGATAGAAATTATTGTTGTACTAACTCCATTATGAAGTCCAAATGTTCAGATTAACTTTCTACACTCTAAAAATGTGGTCACAAATGGCACTTCTTTAAAGTTCTGTATTACTCTTAACAATCCACATAAATCTGTTTAAACACAGGTGTGTTGTGATAGTTCCAAACTAGACCTCCAGCCAAAATAATTAAAAACTGCAAATAGTTGTATTTTAACGCATAAACTAGAACCTCAGAGATACCCTTATATGCATTAAGATTCTATTATATCTGTACAGAATATGTAAGTCTATCTATGACCTACAGTGGTAACTTATAGCAAATCGGGAAAAAGGGTAGCAAACATCCTAAAATAACAATTTCTGCAGAAGTACTTCTAATCAACTTCAAAATTCATGCACTTGATATATCCTTGAGGAATTTAATGTGCTTCTTGTACTAATGATATTTTTTCTGTAAAGTTAATGTAGTAATTTTCACATAATTTTAATGTGTTGCTACTGTTCATTAAAGCAAAGATTAAGCTGCCAGATGATAGCATACTATTAAGTCTAAAAAAATGAAGAAAAGAAATTAACTATTTTGACACTAACTAGGCATAATTAATGGACATCTGAAGTGGGTTTCCAAATAATAGTACACAGATTGTTGACAGTGGGACCAGAAATTCCACGAGAACAAATGTGTCAAATTGCATTTGAAGCTCGTTAGAGGTTTTTATAAAATATCTGTAAAAATTATGTGATAGAAATTTGAATTTCCAAATCTTCTGTTTGCACCATGATCTGTGTATATATATCAACTGATGTACCAACCGATAAAGGCTGCTAAGCAATAGGGAGAAGGAAAAAAAATATTTCTAGGTAACCCTTGTCCATCTGAGAAAAGAACAGGGTGAAACTTCTTTCAAAAGACTTTATGGTGTACTTGTAAAAACCAGTGATGCCTACAGCAATGCCTAATTGGCATTTTTCTCAGTTACCATATTTAAAGAAAAAAAAAAAGTGTTATGATTGTTCTGCAGCCAGACATAAATGTCAAGAGAACTCATTGGGGGGTGGTTGGATTTGGCAGTGCCAGTACTTAAGACAGAAAAGAAACAAGTCCTGATTTTGTTTTAGGCCTGAAGCGTCTGCGACACCAGAGACTGATAGCTCGTTTGTTATTTTTAGTGCAGTAGACAAATGTAGAGACATAGATCATGTAAACAGTTAGTCAGTGCTATGATTTACAATGCAGCTAGGTGTTAATCAAACATTTAAATACAAATCCGAAACAAATCATACAAATTGCTACCAATTCCACTACTTTTTGCTTGCTTATATTGTATAAATATAGGTAAAAATGACAACAGTGAAGGTTTTTGTGACTACCTAACGGTCAGTAGCTAATCAGGAGAAGCCAGGATTTAAGCCCCTTACTATCAAATGTATCAACAGGAAATTATTATATCTGTCAAGATGACAGACAATTAGCAATGCCATTATACGCATGGGTGATTTTCTTGTAGAAATCCATTTAGGTAGAGCATTTCTTTATTTCAAGATTTGATACTGAACCTGCACACAAGGGCAAAGAGACAATGACAGGATGCAAATAATGAGCCTGTATCTTAGAGCACGGTGCACTAATAGAGGAAGTTGTGGAAGATACTTGAAGTCAATGGCCTTACACATCTGCTTAAAAATGAATGTATGGGTCTTGGATCTGCATTTTACACCAGCTACGCCGTTCCAGCAAAAATCTTCTGCTTTACAGCTGCCAAACTCTGTATCAGCTTGCATGGCTGGAGTAATGAACAGCACGATATTGTTACTGTATCCAAGTTTTTCAGCTCCACTTCCATGACATAAGATTTTAATATTTCTTTGAAGTACTAAATTCCTTTTACACCTCTTTTTTTTTTTTTTTAACAGCAGAATAATCCATCTCAGACCTATTCATCCTTCTGATTATTCTCCTTGTCAGGTATTTGTACATCTTTGCCTTTTGTAGGAGTACCACATGAAAGAATAAACTTAATAATAGAGAACATTAATAGACACCCTTGTGTGCCCGGCTTTTTCAGCTTCTCTAATCCACACTTTGTTTGCACTTTTAAGCAAGACACCACACAACACTCACTCACCAGAAACCATTCAATTTAGTATCATATAGCTTGGCTCGGAGTCGAAGCTTTCCTCAGCTTCTGCCTCCCTTAACTGGCTGGAAGTTATTTTTTCTCCCTGTAGGAACTCTCTAAAGAGCTCAATCAAATCCAAGGGCCTCTGCGACACCCCTGACCGCCTGCCGCCCCAGAGCCTGTTTCAGCGAGGTGCCCCGAACACACACCTGGCTGCGATCACACATCAGTCCACGTTGCAGGCAAGGAAAGGCGCACACCTTAAATGCTTCACCAGCCCCAGTGGCTTAAGAAACACTTAGAGCTGAAAGAAAGATCTTAGAAACCATCTTTAAAGCACAAATGTTTTCAAAGGTTTCTGCACCCTCCCAATGGCACTTTGATTTGGCCGAGTGTAAATGAAATGCCATGACTGCATGTTGTGGGTTGCCCAGGCGTGCTGGCGGCGGCGGTTAGTCTGGAAACCAGAGCTGTGCCCTTGTCCCTCTTTGCAAGCAGCTATTTCCCCATCTCCCTGCCATAGCCCACGGCTGTCACTGCTGCTCTCTGTAAGACAAAGGAGAGAAGCTCTAACCTGAATTTAAAGCTAATCAGAGGATGAACTTAAAAGGAAGCAAAGAATAAATCACAGTAAACTGAGAAGCAGCCAACATCTCTTCCAAAAACCAAAGGTGAAATCTCAGCCCCCCTGAAGTTC